>NC_050576.1:5698868-5863868 GCF_011100635.1 Trichosurus vulpecula | reverse complement strand
GTTTGGTAGTCAGTCTAATACCTTTTCTCTCCCATACTTTCCTTTGGAGTCTCCCAAACACTGAGCTTACTCTGGCAGTGCATGCATCAACATCTATCAACGTATACATCCCTGGAAAGTACGCTACCAAGGCAAATGAACTTATCCACAGCATTCAAAACGTCTCCATTTGTTGTAACTGATGGTTGCATGTATGGATGATGTGGTGGTGGCTGATGGAACAACTGTGTTTTCTTGGTGTTAATTATTAGGCCAATATTAGCACAAGCATCATAGAATAGCTTGGTAGTGTAAAGATACTGGGCCTGATTCCTTTATGGCAAACTATGTCCCCTAAAATTAGCAGAATTTCTTGAGGCAAAAATAGAACAGTGATTAGCAAGAGAACTGACTGTCTAAACTTAACTCGTAGCAGGCCAGCTGATTTCTGAACTAAGTTCAGAGAACAAACAACCATGACCTAGGCAGTTAGTTACAGGACAAAATCAATTAACTGTGAATAGGATCAACAGGGAAAGAATACAAGATTAATTTCAATCTTCTCACAGGGAACTAATAATTATCATTATTATAATTTAAGGCTGTTTATTCTAAGCCAGAACATGAGGCTTCTCAGAATTAATTCACCAAGTTAATTCAGCAACTTAACTATAACAAACCTCTATTTTCCCACCTGTAAAAGAGAGAGATTCACTTGGAGATCTCCAGTTCAAAAGTTGTTGTAAAATTTAAAATGTTTATATCTATTTTTTTAAATCAATAAATAATAGAACAAACTATATTCCAGACTCATTGAATGGCATTCAGAAAGCAAAATCAGTGTTCTAGCACTTACATGAAGGTGAGTTCTTAGAGTTGCAAAATAAATCAATTAATGCATGTGTACAGTGATCTGAAATATACACACCTACTCAATTAAACTGTTGCTTCTTAAATTTGGCTAAATGTGGCCTCCAAGACATCCTCACAAATGGGAATGGAAGTTTGAATTCCTGGCTATATTACTGAGCTTTTACATGGAAACGCTACCGAATATTTTTTTTTCATTATGGGCTAGCCTATTTATCAGTCATATGGAGACCTCCTGGAGGTGGAAACTCTGGCTCCCAGTGCAGGCCAGCATTTTCTCTGAAGCTCCGAATTTTCAGAGAGTGGATTAAAACACTTAGGGTTTGAGGAATGTACCCAGAGGCCCATAGAGACCACGTGTTAAGTATGAGACTTGGACCTGAGCATTTCTGGCTTTTCAATCAGCTTTACTCATTGCTCTGTTGAGTTTCCTTTTCTTTGTTATGTTTAGCTATAAAAGTTTCAGACTTAACTAACATATTTGGAACAACCAGTCTGTGCATGTGTATGTATGGCTACATACATACATATATAACGTGCATATTTAGAGACACACATATACGCACGTGCATATTTGTGTATACACACAGACATGTCCATCAATAAGCATTTAGTAAATGCTTACTATGTGGCAGGTACTGTGCTAAGGACTAGGGATTCAATGGAAGGTAACAGCCAGGCGCTGCCCTCGAGGAGCTGACCGTCTAATGGGGGAGACAACATGAAACAACTATGTGCCACGAGGTCTACACAGGGGAAAGATAAACAAGAGAGGGAAGGAATTCGGGAACTGAGGCTTCCTACAGAAAGAATGGGACTTGAATCGATCCAGGGGATAGCCAGAAGGCTATAATGGAGAGGGAGAACTTTCCAGGAATGGGAGACAGGGCCAACGCCTGGAGTATGGAGACAGAGAGTCTTGTTTGAGGAACAGCAAGGCAGAGCCAGTGTCATGGAAACGTAGAGTGTGTGTGCAGTGAGGAGCAGTTAGGTGGAAGAAAACTGGAATGGCAGGAGGAGATCAGGAAAAGGACTTTGACTGACAAACAGAACACTTTATATTTGATCCTGGAAGTGATAGGGAACGGCAACCATTTATTGGACTGTTGGATTTTGGATCGATTTGGCCCAATCTGACATTTAGAAAGATAAGTTTGACAGATGAGTGGAAGATGGACCAAAGTGAGAAGAGATTTAAGACCAGTGTGTGTCTTATACATTCATATGCATAACTCTTTCCCCTATACATAATGTTACATGTATATGTATGAGTGTAAACATATATATGTATATATATATATATATATATATCTTTACATAAATAGATAGCAGGTGAATCAGTCTAGCTGAGGCATTAAGGCACCCTGAAGGAGAAATAGGAAGCAGCCTGATCCAGGCAAGTCAAACCCTACCAACACCTTGACCCCCATATTCTCTTAAATTCCAATGAAGGCAGCCCGAATCAGAGCCCAAGAGCTCTGGGAACAGCAGTGCCTCCAAATCATCCACCTTCATTCTAGCCCAACCGGCATAGCCAACACTGAGAGAAAAATTGTTGTGGCAAAAGGCCTCACTTTCTTTGGAACCATCAGTAGTCACTGCATACCAACTGTCAACAGGCTTATAACAGCCCTAAGAGTAGCAGTATTGCCTTCACCCCAGCCTTCGGTCCTGATCCCAACTAGCCCTCAGCCATCATCTTGGGAAATGACTCCTGAGGAAAAGTGGCCAGCAGCCCCCAGCAACTGTGAAACACCTGCCATCCACAGAGCAGGGAAGCTGACTTTGTTGCGGTAGCAAGCCCCCCTAAAGGAGAGACAAAAAGCAGCACGTGCCAAAGCATCAGCATCTCAACAGACTTGGCTACCATCTCTCTTCAGACCTCATAGGGGACAATTCAGTGCCCTGAACTCAATAGCTTTGGGACATCTATGCACACAGGCAGTCTGGCAAATGCTCCCAGGGAGTTACAGCCACAGCTACTGGAGACCTAGAGGAGAAAGTTCTTGAGCCTGTCCCATGGTCTAACATCAGAAAATGTTATGATCCTATCACTTGAAATGTCATTTAAAAAGAGGCCTGGCCATCTGCTTTGCTGCTGTACTCTAAGGACCATAGACCTACATCTGACTTGAAGCTGAAACCTCTTATACACATTGTCTTCTACACTGGAATGTGAGCTTCTGGAAAGCAGACACCATCATTTTTAAATTTATATCCTCAGCACTGAACTCAGTACTCTATGCACAGACACATCCATTTTTCATTCATATGTTCCTTCATTAATACATACACACAGAGGATGTGATAATTTAAAACTGCACTTAGAAGACTTTGCTGACAATGTATAGACATTTTTTTTGTGTGTAGAATATTTTATCTATCTATATCTATACATACGTGTGTGCGTGTACACAGATAATAGTTACTATGGGTAATTTACCCAACTACATTCTTTTTTGTTTCATTTAAGTAAGTTAAATAATCTGCTCTTTGACTTAGGTTTGTATTGACCAATTTATGGCCATAGGTGATCTTTGAAGTAAAATGCATCTTTGGGTTGTCCTGGTAAGATATTTCTGCCCTTGACTTTGACAAGAGAACGAGCTATCTGGCTAATTAGGAACTAAAACCCATTGAGAGGATTCATTGGACTGGGGTCCGCTGCCATGATTGGCAGGCCTGTCACTGCTCTAGGCCAGTTGGCCTAAAAACCTCCAGATGAATGCCAAACAGAGCTACATAGATGAGGGGGATCTGGCAAGTTGTAAATATCTTTTTTTAATGCTTTGTATAAATCAAATAGTGTATTTTTATGGTTTTTCATGAGGAGATTGAAGAAGAAAAAGGCAGAAAAGCTGTGTATGTTAAGAAAATTTACAATTTTGGACTAAGACTTACCCAAATCATTTAAATTTGATTCCTTGGTGCTCTTCTTGTGACTTGAATTGAATTTGATTTGTAGTTCATGTTATTCTGAAGAAATAAACTACCACTCCCCTACTTAAGACACTTGGTCTTTCTATCACATTCTGCTACCACCAAAAACGTACAAATGTTGCCTTCTAAATAAGTGTCTCACTTTTGCTTTGTTTTCAATTAATCATTAGAAAATTGCACTTAGAAAATTAAGTAAGAAACAGTTCCCACATCACAGCCTAACATAGCATAGCCATGGCTTTCAGTCTCTGTCATGGCAAGATTTTTGTGCTTTTCAAATGAAAATATGGAGACCACGGAAAGTACAATGGATTGGGAGAAAGAGGATCTGAGCTCTGATTAGCTTTGCCAGTTACTATCCACATGACTCTGGAAAAAATCACTTTCTTTTCTCTGGGCTTTACTTTTTGAACATGTACAGGCATAATTAATTTTACTGAGCTTCACAGATAGTTTTTTTTTTAATTGAAGGTTTCTGACAACCCGGCATCGAGCAAGTCTATCAGTTCCATTTTTTCCAATAGCATGGGCTCCCATCATATCTCTGTTTCATATTTTCATCATTCTAACAATATTTCAGACTTTTTCCTTAGTATTATTATATCTCTTGTGGTGATCCATGGTCAGCAATCTTTGATGTGATGGGGCTCCATGAAAAACGTCCACATAAGACTGGGAAGTTAATTGATAAATGTAGAGTGTGTTCTGACTGTTCCGCAGACTGCCGTTCCCACATCTCTTCCTCTCCTTAGGCCTCCCTATTGCCTGAGACCCAAAAATATTGAAATTAGACCAAATAATAACCCTATAATGCTCTCCAAGTGTTCAAGTGAAAGGAACAACCAGTCCATGTGACAAACTTATGTTATTTTAAGAAGTTTCTGCAACCACTACCCTGGTCAGTCAGGAGCCATCAACAATGAGGCAAGCCCATTCACAAGCAAAAAGTCAATGATTCACTGAAGGCCCAGATGATTGTTAGCATTCTTTAGGAATAAACAACTTTTTAACTAAGTTGCATATATTGGGGTTTTCTGGACATAATACTATTGCACACTTAATAGACTACAGTATAGGGTAAACATAACTTTTATATGCACTGGAAAAACAAAAGTTGATGTGACTTGTGTGTATTGTTTTATGATATTTGCTTAATTGTGGTGGTCTGGAATCAAGCCTGTAATGTCTCTGAGATTTGCCTGTATGATGAACCAGGAATCAGGGCAAGGGCAAACAGTTGAGAAAAATGATCTGCCATACCCTTTCCTACATCTTAAATGATGATTCTCTGACCTTGCCCATGTCTCTCCTATCTTGAAAAGCAACCACCACAACAACAAAACAAAGAAAAAGCAAACCAACCTCTTATTTGATTCTTCCATTCCCACTACCATCCTATATTTCCTCTGCCATTTACGTCTAAACTCCTTGACGAGGATATCGACAATAGCTACCACCACTCTCCTCTCACTCTCTTCTTAAACCCCTACAATCTGGCTTCTGGAGTCTTGATTCCACCATCTCTGTTATCTCCAAAGTTACCATTTCTTGGTTACTAAATCCAGTTGCTTCTCCATCCTTATTCTCCTGGACATCTCTGCAGCCTTTGACACTGTTAACCATCCTCTCCTTCCTGTACTCTCGTCTCTCTAGGTTTCCAGGTATCACTCTTTCCTGGTTCTCCTCCTAAAAATGTGACCGCTCCTTCTCAGTTTCTTTGGATCTTCATCCAGATCACACCATCTAACTGTAGGTGTCCTACATACTTCTGTCCTGGGCCCTCTTCTATTCTCCTATACTACTTAATGATCTCATCAGTTTCCTTGAATTTCATTCTGATCTCTATGTTAATGATTTTCAAATCTTCCAAAGGCTTTTAAAATATCTTGAATTGGAATTCCAGTAAGCATCTTAAAGTCAACATATCCACACAAGAATTGCTTATCTTGCCCTCTAAACTGTCCCCACCTTCTTTTTCTATTACTGTAGAGGGCAAGACCATCCCCCTAGTCCCTCAGGCTGACATCTGAGGAGTCATCTCGGATTTTTCACTATCCATGCCCCTCCCCATATCCAATCTTTTGACAAGGCCCTTTGATTTCACCTCTGAAACATCTCTCAAACACACCACCTTCCCTCCTCTGTCACTGCCAGTACCCTGGTGCAGACCCTTATCACCTGAGGACTAGACTATTGCCTTAGCCTGCTAATGGGTTTGCTGGCTCCCTGCCCCACCCCTGCCCCAGACTCCAATCCATCCTCCATGAAGTCCCTAAAGGGATTTTCCTAAGGCATAGATTCAACCATGCAGCCTGAACCTCCTCCCCAAACACAAATCCACATACATACATAGAGTAACCTCCAGTGGCTTTCTATCACCTTCAGGATCCAATAGAAAAATCCTCTGTTTGGCATTCATAAACAAGTCCCCTTCCATCTTGCTAGACATTTAACATTGTTTTTTTCTTTCTGTGGTCTACTGACACCGGCCTCCCTACTGTTATACGAATAAGATACTCTAGCTCCTGGTTCTGTGTATTTTCTATCACTGTTCCCCATTTTCTTCAGCATTCAGGATTCCCTGGCTCCCTTTAAGTCTCAACTAAAATTCCACCTTCTACAAGAAGCCTCTCTCAGCCCCTCTTAATTCTAGTTCCTTCCCTCTGTTCATTATTTCTGATTTATCCTGCATAAAGCTTGTTTGTATATATTTATTTGCTTATTGTCTCTCCAGATAGAATGTAAGCTCCTTAAAGGTAGGGACCAGGGGGCGGAGCCAAGATGGCGGCTGGTAAGCACAGACTAGAGTGAGCTCCGTACCCGAGTCCCTCCAAAAACCTATAAAAATGGCTCTGAACCAATTCTAGAACGGCAGAACCCACAGAACAGCAGAGGGAAGCAGGGCTCCAGCCCAGGACAGCCTGGATGGTCTCTGGGTGAGGTCTATTCCACACGGAGCTGGGAGCTGGGAACGGAGTGGAGCAGAGCCCAGCCTGAGCGACTTGGACCATCCAGACCAGAAGCCGGGCGGAGGGGGCCCTAGCGCCCTGAATATGTGAGCTGCGGCAGTTACCAGACCCCTCGAACCACAAACACCAAAGATTGCTGAGAAGGTTAGTGGGAAAAGCTGCGGGAGTGGAAGGAGTTCGCGGTTCGGCTTCCAGCCCCGGGGGCAGCGGAGGTGGGGCAGCTACAGCTGCTGCTGCTTCCGGCTCCAGGCCCACCTGGTGGGAGGAATTAAGTGGCAGATCAGAGCAGGAGTGCAACAGCCTGCTAAAGATCTAAGCCCAGTCTGGACTGGGGGTCCTTGGGGAAGGAGGAGTGCGGCTCTGACAGAGCTGGCACCTCCCCCCCAAAACGTAGAACACAGAACTCATTAGTCTACAAGCAGTCATACCCCACTGAAAAACTCAAGGGTCAAGTTAGTTGGTTGGGAATATGGCAAGGCAGCGAAAACGCGCCCAGATTCAGTCTCAGACTTTGGATTCTTTCTTTGCTGACAAAGAAGACCAAAACATACAGCCTAAAGAAGACAACAAAGTCATAGAGCCTATAACAAATGCCTCCAAGAAAAGCATGAACTGGCCCCAGGCCATAGAAGAACTCAAAAAGGAGTTGGAAAAGCAAGTTAGAGAATTAGAGGAAAAATTGGGAAGAGAAATGAGAAGGATGCGAGAAAACCATGAAAAACAAGTCAATGACTTGCTAAAGGAGACCCAAAAAAATACCAAAAAATACACTGAAGAAAACAACACCTTAAAAAATAGACTAACTCAAATGGCAAAAGAGCTCCAAAAAGCCAATGAGGAGAAGAATGCCTTGAAAGGCAGAATTAGCCAAATGGAAAAGGAGGTCCAAAAGACCACTGAAGAAAATACTACTTTAAAAATTAGATTGGAGCAAGTGGAAGCTAGTGACTTTATGAGAAATCAGGATATTATACAACAGAACCAGAGGAATGAAAAAATGGAAGACAATGTGAAATATCTCCTTGGAAAAACCACTGACCTGGAAAATAGATCCAGGAGAGATAATTTAAAAATTATTGGACTACCTGAAAGCCATGATCAAAAAAAGAGCCTAGATACCATCTTTCAGGAAATTATCAAGGAGAACTGCCCTGATATTCTAGAGCCACAGGGCAAAATAGAAATTGAAAGAATCCATCGATCGCCTCCTCAAATAGATCCCAAAAAGAAATCTCCTAGGAATATTGTTGCCATATTCCAGAGCTCCCAGATCAAGGAGAAAATACTGCAAGCAGCCAGAAAGAAACAATGTGAGTATTGTGGAAACCCAATCAGAATAACCCAAGATCTGGCAGCTTCTACATTAAGAGATCGAAGGGCTTGGAATGCGATATTCCGGAGGTCAATGGAGCTAGGATTAAAACCTAGAATCACCTACCCAGCAAAACTGAGTATCATGTTCCAAGGCAAAATATGGAGTTTCAATAAAATAGAGGACTTTCAAGCTTTCTCAGTGAAAAGACCAGAACTGAATAGAAAATTTGACTTTCAAACACAAGAATGAAGAGAAGCATGAAAAGGTAATCAAGAAACGGAAATTGCAAGGGACTTACTAAAGTTGAACTGTTTTGTTTATATTCCTACATGGAAAGATGATGAGTATGATTCATGAGACCTCACTATTAGGGTAGTTGAAGGGAATATGCATATATATATATGTTTATGTATATATATAAGTGAATGTGTATGTATGTATATATCCATGTGTAAATGTATGTATGTGTATGTATGTGTTCTATATATATATATATATATATATATATATATATATATATATATATATATATATATATATATATATATATGTAAAAGAGAGAGAGCAGACACAGGGTGAGTTGAGGATGAAATTAAGGGATGAGAGAGTAACATACTGAGAGAGGGAGATAGGGAGAGATAGAATGGGGTGGATTATCTCCCATAAAGGTGGCAAGAGGAAGCAGTTCTATGGGAGGAGGGGAGAGGGCAGGTGAGGGGGGAATGAGTGAACCTTGCTCTCATCAGATTTGGCCTGAGGGGGAATACCATACATACTCAGTTGGGTATCTTACCCCACAGGAAAGAAGAGGGAGGAAGATAAAAAAAAAATAAAAGGCTGGGGGGGGGATGATGGAGTGGAGGGCAGATAGGGGTGGAGGTAATCAAAACAAACACTTTGGAAAGGGGACAGGGTCAAGGGAGAAAATTCAATAAAGCGGGATGGGTTGGGAAGGAGCAAAATGTAGTTAGCCTTTCACAACATGAGTATTGTGGAAGGGTTATACATAATAATACATGTGTGGCCTAGGTTGAATTGCTCAACTTCTTAGGGAGGGTGGGTGGGAAGGGAAGAGGGAAGAGAATTTGGAACTCAAAGTTTTAAAATCAGATGTTCAAAAACAAAAAAACTTTTTGTATGCAACTAAAAAATAAGATACACAGGCAATGGGGCGTAGAAATTTATCTTGCCCTACAAGAAAGGAAGGGAAAAGGGGATGAGAGGGGAGGGGGGTGATAGAGGGGAGGGCTGACTGGGGAACAGGGCAACCAGAATATAAGCCGTCTTGGAGTGGGGGGGGAGGGTAGATATGGGGAGAAAATTTGTAATTCAAACTGTTGTGAAAATCAATGCTGAAAACCAAATATGTTAAATAAATAAATTGCATTAAAAAAAAAAACAAAAAACAAACAAAAAAAAAAGGTAGGGACCAGGTTTTTTTAATCTTTTTTTTTATATCCCCAGTGTTTAGTACAGCATCTAGCACACAGTAGGTGCTTAATAAATGTTTACTGCTTGAATGATTGATTACTGACTGGAGCCCAGCTGCCTATCCATTGTGTAATCTCACTGCAAAGAACACTGAACTTTATATCGGGGAAGCTATTTTATCACTCTAGGAACCAGTTTTCTGAAATGTAAAATGGGAGGATGGCTAGATGTGGTTCTAGTTTAAAATCCGTGATCCCTATTTCTTGACTCCATTCATTTTCATTGGCCCTCCCCCATGCTGGGAATTTTCTCTGTCCTCATGCCTGCCTTGCCGGCTTCCTTCAAACCCCAGCCCAAATCACCTTCAACAGAATGTTGTTTCCTTCCTCATTTAATGCCTCTCCTTACCCTCTGTTGATTGTTATTTATCCTGTGAATAGCTTTTTGTCCATCGTTCGCTTGCTGTTTCCCCACACAGAGCTAAGAGCTCCTTGAGAGGAGGGGCTGTCTTGGGAGTCAAGGGGTCCAGCAGCCACGTTGTTCCAAGGATTGTTAGGGACGGGTGTTTTTGTACCTCCCACAAAGTCATTAAGTTGTATCTCATCTTCCTCCTGGAACATTGAGAAAGCACGGCACTGGAAGCACACTTATCATAGGAATCAAAGGCCGCCACAGGAAGTCAGCTCTTCTGGTGTTCTCTGAACAGCTTTGAAATATGCCCCGAAACATTGTCATTCAACCGGAAGAAAAAAAAGTGTCCTCCGCACTGTCACTTGGCAGAATTAGTTGTTCTTAACCTAATGTGCCAGTTTAAATGTGAATGCAATATTTTCCCCATGTCGCTCTTCTCCAGGATTAGCAATTTTAATTTGAACTGTTATATTCTCAGGACATGTACTATTTGAAGGCAAGCTGTGGAATACACAGCCCAAGTTATTATAGTCTTGACGTTGGATTTTAAAGGCAGTTAACAACTGAAGAAAAGACGCTTATGAGGAAGGAAATTGGCGAATTGTACTTTCGAAGGCGACAAGTTACATGCACTTATTTTTTTTTCTTAATTAAAGAGGAGGAGACATCCCACAATCACCTCAGAAAGCAGAATAAAAAACAGAGTAATCAAAGAAAAAGAGATTCTTCTTTCCTTAGCTTGTTCCCAGGTGAAAAAAAAAAAATGGAGAAGTAAACTGGTGGCCCTGGTGCTGAAGGCTCTGTCCTACCATGTTTATGATTCTCCCTCTATCTCTCTGTCTCTGTAATCTTTGGCTCTGTCTCTTTATCTATCTGTATATTTCTCTTTCCATCTATTCCTACAGCAGAATCTCTCTAAAATTTCATATGTATGTATTTATCTATGCATGTAGGTATGTGTGTATATATGGATATTGTGTGTGTTCATGTACACATACACACTCGTTATCAAAAAGCATATTGAGCTTTAAAGTAAAGATTCAGAGTTAGGTCTTCTGATTCAAAATTCAGTGTTGTTTCCACTATCCCATAGTCTTCACCAATTGTTTTGGGATGTAGAAGGTTGGAAGATGTGGAAAATGATGATCAAAATAGTATAATATTTGAACTCTAAATTTGCGAGGTGAAACTCAAATAAATCAGCACATATGAAATGGTCTGGTAACTATGAAGTCCTCTATAGTTCAAGGGAGTGTCCATTCCATCCTTATGCATACTCCCTCCAGCCAGACTGAAGACAACTGGTGCATGCTTTCTCCTCTTGCAAACACTTCTCTGTTATGTCCTCCCACAAGCTCTGCAAAGGGAATTCACTCCACATTTGGCGGCTTTCCTCTGGGTCTCTCCACATGCTTCTCTTCTTGCTGTGTGGCCAACTCACCTCTCATTTTGGTTATTTTTCATCACCATTTGGGTTATGATTGACATCATCATCCCAATGATCATCATACTAATGAATGCAGAGTCAATTTTGTCCAGGGTGTCAGGTCAATAACAAGAGAGATAATTAGGGCGAGCTGCTTGTGAGCCAAGGCACCTATCTCTATTTTCATAGACACATTGTGGCACAGTAGAAAGAGCAGTGGTGCCAAAGTTATCAGACCTGAATTGAATTCCTGTCTTTTACAAATACCACCCACATGAACTTGGCCAATTCCCATAACCGCAATGTGCCTCAGTTTCCTCCTCTGTAAAATAATGTAAAATGCAAATCAATGTCAAATGAAGTGGTTGCATTAGATGACCTCTGAGTTCCCTTCCAATGACAGATCTATGACATTATGTCAAAATAAGTAATACAGATGTGTGGGAGACATCTCCGTCACTCATCAGCACAAGGTCTCTCATGTTGCTTAGTAGAGCTCCATTGCATTGGTTGTTCTTGGCATCAAATAAATATCCCAAATGGCCATGTCTGGTGTCCATATCTATTCTCTAGCCACTTTCAATGACTCTATGGCCTTCTTCTGATGTTAACAGCCCGTAGTGAAGAGAAACACCTTTCTTAGATCCAAATTTATATCTCTAGCCAAAAAAATGTATATACACATATTTACACATTACACATCATACACATCACAGCATGATTTTTATACTAGACATATCTTACAGAAATACACAATCATTCTGCTTCGATCAGGCAGGCCATCTGCACTCTCAAATGAGAGGTGCTGGTGACAGGCTTATCCCTCTTTTAGCCAGGCCCTATGGGTTACCTGCATCGACAATTGCCCTCTGGAAAAGGGCTTTTCATTTAAGAATGAAGCAGGTTGGCTGGCCATCACTCCAGTATATGATGGGAGAGAATGTCACCTGTTACATCTGCTACTCATAAATCTTTCATGCATTTTAGATAAAAGCAATCCCTATGAATCTAACATTGATGCATCTCCTCAGGTCATTCTTTTCGGCTTTTATTCCATTTTTACAAATCGGAGTGAACATTTTTAAATCCATTTCAAAGGAAGAAGCATGACAGCATCTGTGAATTAATACTTAACTTTATATATAGATCTTGAGTGAGGAATTGCAGGATGCTTCTAAAATAAATTAAGATATACTAAGGTCTCATTCATTTGGACTTTACTATGTCAGAGTTGGGGCAGATTCAGACATAAGCTCTTTTATTTTCTTGGAGAATATTGTTTGAAATCCTTTTCCCCCATTGGCAAAACTTTAGGGGCTTCTCATGGAAACAATGTGATTTTAATCCAAATTCAATAATTTTGAAAAAAGACAATGTGTTAAAGATTCTGCTTCACTTAGGTTTTATCTTAATTCCAGTTATTAAATTTTCTTAATACATGATTCTTATGAAACGGTGATAACAGGGTGTTTCTGACTTTCTGGAAGTAGCTTTGGGGCAGGGGAGGGGGGGACACGAGGAGACAACATCTAAGGTAGATATTTTCCCTTTTCTTCCTTGTCCCCTTTATCTTTTTCTTTTATCATCTATACCTGTAATTTTCCATGTTAGAAATGTTTTGCTTCATAATCAATCCAATTACTCTGCCCTGTCTTTGTCCATGTAACCAAGTGGATCTGATGCATGTTGTGATAGATATAGGAAGCAACCTGCTTGAACTCAGAAGGAAAAAGCAAATTTTAAATAACAACAGATGTTGCCGAAGCAACTTATAGGATCATCATGGGCTCTCCCCTCCTGCCATGGACTGATATCTTTGGGTCTGAGACTCTAGATGTCTCACATCCCTGTTTGTATGGATTCCTTTTCTGCTCTTATCTACACAACTTTCATAATGTTTGCTCTTCCCCAATTTTTGAGATGGCTACCCATCCTTTGTTGTCCCTGCCTCTTCCTCTGAGCCCCTACAGAAATGTCAGAAATTGCGAATTAAAAAATGCCAAACAAAGACCTCTTGATTCTTCACTGGCCAGACTAAATCTTTCCTAAAGCACTCTTCAAGACATAAGCCATAGTAAGGGACTGAGACAGTAATACAAATTAATTAGGAATTATCAGGTTTAATTAGCTGATTTTATTTTTGTTAGTAATACACATTTATGTTACATTATGTTAGTATACATAAAAGTAATGAAGCTGAATTTCTTTTTGAAAAATGAAACTTAGAATTTCCTTTATTACACTTTATTAGACTACATTCCACTGACTGGAATCAATGATATTAATATATAACATTTTTATAGCATTTCACAGTTTCCAAAGTGATTATATAACAATATATGTTATACATAAACTTATGTTATATATACATACACATTACATGGAAAGTCAGTTCTTCCTAAATTCAGTTCTAGCACTTTGCTCCACAAAACCACCTAACTGACTTTATTCCCAGTTAATGCCATCATTCTTGTTATTCCTCTCTCCTTTTCAGAGAAGACCAATACCCTCACAGAGTTGGTGTCAGGGTATAGAATATATGGGTGATGTCCTGACTTATTCTTGAATTGTATTTAAGTGAGGCAGAGTTACACAAAGCCATCAGCATCACTCTGTTTTCCAGAATCATCAAAGTCTGCTGGCAGTTCAAAAGTCAGGATGACTGGTGATGGCCCAGGATGCAGTGAGTGATCTTGGAGTCTTGGGTATCTGACCAAGCTCTAAGCATTCCACAGTACCTGCTTCAGCTGCCTCCATGGCCACTGGAACAAATTGTTCCCATATGCCTATTCCTCTGGGGGAAGTTTGCACATGCTTGGGGTAGACATTCTCCTAACTCACAGACAGATGTAAGGCCTGTAGGTTAACCTCAAACTGGTTTGGGCCATCTGCAGAGATGGTGGGGTATGGCCATTGCACATGCCACAGCTTCTTGGGGACATGGGTGAGAGCTGCGTTACCAGTGGATACCAGAGGTGGATGGACAGCTCTGAAAATGGCTCAGCAAGCCCTCCTTTCACAGGGGCTAGTTCTCTCTTAACACCCCTATCTTCACACTACTAAAGAATGGAGGTGGTAGCTACAAAAATGAGACACCTAGGTGTGGTGCCTGCAGAAAGCCCAGATGTCATCTTCTTCCTCCAGACTCTTTGTTGCCTATAAACAGCCCCATTAAGAAGTTCTCAAGCCTCTTTGTGAAGCCTCCTCTAAAAAGAAACTTATCTTAGTTTGGTAATAGCTCTCATTTTAGAAACTCTGTCCTTCCAGTAAGCAGCTACATTAAGCCTTGCTGTCATTTCCAAACTCTCATCCTAGTTCTCTCATTTGGTGGCCAAGAAGTAAAAGCCTAATGCTTGTTCCTCAGCAGAGCTCTTTAAACATTTCAAGGCTGTATTCTTGTCTTCTAAAGTCTTCTCTTCTCCAGACTGGACATGCAAGTTCCTTCAACCAATCGATCCTCAGTTGGCAGTGTTTTTGAATCCCTTCACTGGCCTTGTTTGTTCTCCTAGACAAAGTGCAGCGTATTAATCCTCATTCTAAAATTACAAGTAATACCTAGAACTGGACTCACCAGTTTGATTGGTGTCCTTTGTTCTTGAAGAAAACCAAAATGATATAACTCTGTTGTTCAAGGCACAGTGAATTTCACTGCAGCTAATTAGAACAAGAAGAGCTGTCACAGGCCAGCACAAATAATCCATAGGAACATTTGGAGTGGACATGGCTCTAAATCTGCTCATCTCACATATCCTTTGAGCTACTGCATTTCTGCTTTGTTTGTAAAGCATGATACATTCTTGAAGTGGACACAACATGCTGGGCATTCCGCTGCTGGCATCTCACAATGGATTCCAAAGTTCTTCAGAGAGACTCCGAGAGTGTCCTTGTATCTCTACTTCTGACCTCCATGTGAGCTTCTGGCTTGAGTGAGTGCTCCATAAAATCTTCTTTGAGGTAAATGTATGTTTGCAATGGAGAAACATGGCCAATCCATCAGAATTGAACTCGCTGCAGTAAAGTTTGAATACTTGGCAGTTCAGCTCAAGAAGGGACCTCAGTTTTGGGTTCTTATCTTCCCAGGTGATCTTGAGAATCTTCCTAAGACAATTTAAATTGAAGTGATTTGCTGGTTGACGGTCCATGTTTCATAGGCAATGACACTGCAGACCTTCAGGTAGGTAGGTAGTCTAATACTCTTCTCTTCCACACTTTCATTCTCAGTCTCCCAAACACCTAGCAAGCTCTAGTAATGAGTGTGAACATCATCACTTATGTGTATATCCCTGGAGTGTATGCTGTAAAGTTAACTGAACTTACCCACGACATTGAAAAGGTCTCAATTTGCTCAATAGTCTAGGTTTTGTCTGACCACCAACAGGTCACAGGATCATAAGACTAACAACCACACTCATTTTTGACGTTACTTCTCACTGATTACTTCCTAAGATTATGTCAGGGGAAGCTGGGTGGTAAGTGGAGCTAGCTGGCTCAGTGGATAGACTGCTGTACCTGAGGTCAGGCAGACATTTTTGTGACTTCCAGTCTGATCTCATACACTTACTAACTGTGTGACTCTGGGTGAGTCACTTAATCCTGTTGGTTTCATTTCCTTATTTGTAAAATGAGCTTGAAAAGGAAATGGCAAACAACTCTACTACCTTTGCCAAGAAAATCCTGAAAGCCTTCACAAAGAATCAGATATGACTGAAATCACTGAATAAGAACATTATGTCACATATACAATACCACTTTACACTGTTCACAACTTATATTTATTATTTATTTTTATTTACTTAGTATTTAGTATTCTGAAAACTGGTTATGAATTTATAAATGTGTCTCAGTGTGTTTATTCTGTCCGTGTGTTTGTATCTATTTTATTCTTTATTTCTCTCTCTCTGTCTCTTGATCTCAGATGTTGTCTATTCTCAACCTGCTCTTTTGCAGTTTTTGAACTTAAGAGCAGATGTCATTGTGGTTCCTTCATTCCACTGTTCTAATCCAATAAATCTATGACTTGATCTAGTTCACTGATTTAAAAAAATAATGTTGAGGGCTCTGTGGTACTCCAGTGGACACAGCAGCATCCAGATTAAAATCAATCCATTCAATTCATTTTCAATAAATTCAAAAAGTAGGCTGAGAATTCACACACAACACAAACAAACCAAAGCAAAATCAAAGAACCAAACCACTATCTAGATAGCTGCTGTCTTCGAAAATGTTTATGATGGGCCCAAGAAATGTAATATAGGGAGTTCAGGAGACAGTTGGAAATACCAGACCCATAAAATTATAAATTTACAGCTGGAACAGACTTTAGCATTTATCTAATCTAATACAAAGAAAAACTAATCTCAGTGATCTTACATTTTAATGGAGTAGACGACACATAAATAATTACCTACAGCTAAGATGTATGCAGACTAGATGGAAGATAACTTTGAAGGAAAAAAAAAAGTCTAATGGTGGGGGGAGAGGTTAGGGAATGGAGAGTTAGGTTGGGGAAACTTCCTGCAGAACCCAATACATGGAGTGAGGAAGCTAGTATTCTAAATAGAAGAAGTGAAGAGGGATAGTAAACCAGGCATGAAAATGGAAGATGGCAACTGGTTGTTGCTGTTCGGTCATTTCAGTGATGTTCAGTTCTCATGACCCCATTTGGGATTTTCTTTACAAAAGGTACTGGAGTGGTTCATCATTTCCATCTCCAGATCATTTGACAGAGGAGGAATTGAATTAAACAGGGTGAGTGACTTGCCCAGGGTCACATAGCTAGAAAACATCTGAGGCCCTATTGGAAGTCAGGAAGATGAATCTTCCTGCCTCCAGGCCTGGCACTCTATCCACTATGCCACCTAGCTGCCACTGCTGAGGAGAGACCAGTGTCCAATGCCAGCTATACAATCAGAAAAGAGTCATTCCACCTATGTGAACTGTAACATCCTAGTTGGTTCCATGAGGATGAAGCACGTCACTGTGAGCTCCCTCTCCTCCCCTTTTCCTCATCTCCTATGGCTCAGATGCCCTTTGTATATTTATCTTCCTCTAAACCATTTCACATGATGAAGTAGTCTTACTCCTTGCCAAGGCTAACCCCTCTACTTGTTTGAACAATTCCATTCCATATCATCTCCTAAGACTGTGTCCTCTGTCACCTCCATGCACTTATTTTTGAACTTTCCCAATCTACTGGCTCATTTCCTATAGCCTCCGCCCATGCCCGTGATTCCCACAGCCTGAAAAAAATAAAAGAAAACCTCTCACTTGATCTTTCCCTTCCCATTAATTCTCATCCTGTATCTTCCACCCTTTGTAGCTGAACTTCTCAAAGATGCCATATACAATAGGTCTTCCGCCCTCTCTCTTTTCACTTTCTGCACATAATATAACCAGTTTGGGCAATTCAAATTTCTTTCGGTGACACAATTTTGGAATTAATATACATCAGTTGAATTGAACTGGTAACATTTAGACACAAGCCTAAGTTTCAGAACAAATTATTATTAGTTTAAGATAAAATGAATTACTTGGAGTAAGATTACCCTGGTTAAAAAAAAAAAATGTGAGGTCACATTGGACATTAGAAACCATAGCTTGAGGGTTATGCTCACTGAGAAGCTCCATACATTAGGACATTATTTCTTGTCTAGACTGATTCCAGATGAATGCAATTGGGATGGTGAAGGGTCTAGAGCTTATGCCAAATATCAATCAGTTGAATGAACTAAGAATATGGAGTTTGGACAGGAGAAGACTCTGAATGTACATGGTAATTGTGCGTTTATATATCAAAGTTTTCAGGATGAAGAAGAATTAGATTTTATCTTCTTGGCCCCATTGCCCACCAGTGACAGAAATCTACAGAAGTTTAACAGACACAAATTTTGATGGAATTTCAGGGGAAATACCAGCTTCCTGAGTATTGGAGCTATCCAGAAGGTGGATGAACTACCTTGGAACATAGTGGTTCTTAGCTCTTTCTCTGGATGTGGATAGGATTTGGGATTCTCTTGGATCATTGTGTTGCTGAGAAGAGCGAAGTCTATCATAGCTGACCATCACACACATTTTGTTGTTACAGTGTACAATGTTTTTTTGGTTCTGCTCACTTCTCTCAGCAACAATTCATGTAGCCTTTCCAGGTTTTATTTTTCCCTGAAATACACCTGCTCATCACCTCTTGTGGAACAACAGTATTCCATTACATTCATATACCACAGCTTGTTTACCTATTCCCCAATTGATGGGCATGCCCTCAATTTCCAATTCTTGGCCACCACAAAAAGTGCTGCTATAGATATTTTATGTACGTGTTGATCCTTTCTCTGCCTTTTTAAAAAATGATCTCATTGAAATACAGAACTGGTAGTGGTATTGCTGGATCAAAGGGTATGCAGTTTTAGAGCCCTTTTGGTATAGTTCCAAATTACACAATGTTTGGATCACTTCACAACTCCACTAATAATGCATTAGCATTCCAATTTTCTGGTTGGAGATATTTTAGAAGAGATGTTTTCAGATCTGGGTTGGATAAAATGACTGCTGAAGTCCTTCACAACCAGAAATGCTTCAAATATCTTACATATTTTTATCAGTCCATTTGGAAAGAACTACTGAGTCCCATTTACGTACACTGCTCCTTTCCTTCATTACATTTGTTTTGTTCATAAATGCCATACCCGAATTCATAAACATAGAGAAACCGTCGGTCAAACTCATCAGTTCTTCTACATTGACAAATATATTTAATGTATAAGTTTGTTGATTTCTTTTTATTTTTTCCTGAAATTTGCTAAGAAAAATGATTTTTAAAATTTCCTCCTGGATCATACAGGGATAAAAATGTCAGTCCTTCACCAGTGTTATGTGTATTCACCAGTCTCTATTTCTGTGTCAAGCCATAAGTTATTACTTAGAAAGTTAAATAATCAGGATATTCACCTTTAAGAATTAGAACATCAAGTATTTATCACAGCTCAATCTTTCTTGTGATTTTGGATTTTTTCTGCATATTTTGAAATGTAAACAGCAAAATGATATTAAAGGCATTCTCCAAGGAACAAACGACTCATCGATGCCATGAATTGAAGGAAACTACATGTATTTATGGATTTTAAGAAATGACATAAATTGCACTTACACTCATGGATTGAGGGGGAGGTGGGGGGAGGGGGAGTGTTTCAACTCATTTTGGAGGGCCTTATTTTTATTGCTCTACTACCTTGATGGAGCACATTTTGTAATCCTTCATGTTGTAGTTTTTCTTTTATGTTTACTTCCTTCTTCATTTTTGTTTCTTTTCCATTTGATCAGCAGCAATGAAAGTATATTATGGTCCCTCTGAATATGGCTGCTGATCCGTCTTGTAGATGCAAGATATCTCAATATATAAAGTAAAGGATTAAACCCTTTACTGAATGGTGATCTATTTACTTCCTCATCTGTATATAGATAGGGATAGGGACTGGATCCATGATTTCATTCTTTCTGAGAAATTCAAATATGAAGAATTCCCTCAACCAACTCAGTGAAGTACTACCAGTGTAGGTTGGTGTCCTCTCCACAGCTTGTGATCCTAGAAGAGCTGGCTAAAGTTGTGAGAAGTCAAATGACTTACTCAGAGTCATACAGGCTATCTGTGTCAGAAGTGGGACTTGAACTGAGGTCTTCCTGCCTCTGAATCTGCCTCTCCAAATACACTGCCATTCTAACTCCCTGGTTTGTCTGAGGTAAAAATAAAGTAAGACAATTAAACCCCAGATAACTTTAATGGTACTTTTGATGATTCCCCTCTCCTGATTTTCATTCCTTGAACCATAAAGCTGCTTATCCAAATGTCTAGTCATTCAGTTTTGTTCAACCCTTTATCACCCTATGAACCACAGCATGCCACTTCTTTCCGAAGATGCTGGAGTGTTTTGCTTCTCTGGCATCCAAATATACAATGACGTAAAATTAGGTAAATAATGGCCATCTCTGCATATGAGTAAATCTACAGACTCGTAGACCTTGGCAAAGACTAAATAAATTAGTAAAGTCAATCATCAAGTGAAACAAATCTCTCATCACTGTTTTCTCACTTGTTCACCGCCCCCCCCCAACAATCATAGTTCTTAAAGATCACAAAACATACAGGGTGTTCCTAAAGTCTGGACACGTAAGTAATTGACAGCAATGTGGAGTTATTGCATCGAGTTCACTGAATCTTGCAAAGAGCGTCAACCTTCGCATCACAAATGAATTAAAAATGTTATCTGTTAGTATTCCAATTAAATAAAATGTTGAAAATTTCATTCATTTCATTTCTTGAAAATATGCATTTTTGTCTATGTGTCCAGACTTTAGGAACACCCTTTAGAATGGGAGTAAAGACAACAGGTTATGCCTTCCTCCTCTTCCAACCATTACCTAGAATCCCTAGAAATCAAAGAAAATTGTAAAGCTTGTTGAAGAAACCTCATAGAGGGGACTTATCTTGTAGGGGAGGCCATTTATGTGCTACTCTGTCTCATGAACTGATGTTGGAATATTGGCCTTTGCATGGTACAAATGGCTGCCTTGAAACCTGAACTACAGATACGGCTGTTTTTTTTTTCTTTAGAATATCCTGGGAAGAAAAATTGTACCATATGATTTTCTTTGGCATTTTATTAAATGCTTTACCTTATAGTAAAAAGAACAAAAAGTAATAAGTCTCACTATAATGCACAACTGTTTGGCTTAGTTTTTGGTATGGTTTCTCTTTTCTGGTTCTGGTATCTGGTTAGCAAACATATCCCATAATCATCTATTTGGAAAACATTGAGTACTAAATGGCATGAGATGGCCTGGAGAGTCTGATAATGTCTCCAATATCCCCCCAAAAGCCATCCAGGACTTAATATAGGGTGGATGGGGAGGGGGAGAGGAAAAGGGAGAGGGAAAGAGTTAATCAACCCATAAACATTTATCAAGTACCTACTGTGTGCCAGGCAATGTGGTAAGCACTGGGGAAAACAAAAGAGGCAAAAGACAGTCCCTGTCCTCAGGAGTTTACAGTCTAATGGGGGAGGCAGTAAAAAAAAAAAAAAAAAAAAAAACAAATACGTATAAAACTAGATGTATACAGCATATACTTATCAAATGTGCTTATCAAATACAGTACATGCAAGAAATATTTATCTAAGGGAAAACAATGGAAGTAAAAGGGTTGTGGGAGTAGAATTTATATAAAGAATGTCAGGTCCAGGGAGGAGTATTTTTATTTGGAGAGCTAAAGGGTTGGTGGAGGGTGGAGGGAAGGAAAGTAGCATTTTTTAAAACAAAGTTAAGTGACTTGTGACACAACTCAAAATTAGGATTAACTGTCTGAGGAAGGATTTGAACTCAGTTCCTCCAGACTCCTGGATCTGCGTACTATACCAGTTAGCTGTGTTGTTGTTGCTGTTCACCCTTGGTTTTCAAAGCAGACCAATGACATCATGAGGGTGATGTTTTCATTTGAATGTCAGTTAGATTTAAGTGAGGCAAAACTGCACAATGTCATCAGCCTCACTGTTCCTTCCAGAGCCACTAAAGTCCAAGATGGCCCGGGGTGCCGTGGATAACTTTGTCATCTTCTATATCTGACTAATCTCTACTCCATAGCACTTGCTTCAGCCACTTTCATGGCTGGTGGAACCAGAAGAAGTCTTCACATGTGATGGGCATGCCCCTAACTCACCAGAGGGTTTAAAGCCTATCTGCTACCCTCCAGCTGGTTCAGTCAGTCTTCTGGGACTTTTTACTAGAACCTAGCTGCTGGGTGTTCAGTGAGGACTAGGACCTTGGGGAGAGAGCTTGCTGAGCCCTTTTGAGGGCTGTTCACCCCCTATGGTGTTTACCTGTCTCTCACCTCTCACTTGTGGCTCCAGGAAGTTAGCTCTGAGTAGATCCTGTGAAGAGTAAACTGATACATACTTACTAGTGCTTCTGGCAGTATTAATTTGATAGTGCTTTGAAAATTGAGCATCAAAAAGTGAGTGGACAAGGAAAGCCTGGTTGATCAAAAGCTTGTGGGTTTGTCTAGTCCCCAAACACTTGATTTTGGGAACCTCACCTGTGGAATTGGCTGAGAGTTTTATCAAAAAGGAAAGTGGGCAACCAACTGGATTGGATATTGATATGGACTTGGACATTAGAAACCAATAAGGACCTCTCATCGCTGACATAGAAAGCCAATAATCCCCAAGGACAGATGGCCTTGTAGCCCATGTTTTCTAATGGGATTATTTTTTTTTTCCTTTCCCAGATCAAGTACTTTTGTTAATAGATTAATGAATAGACACAGAGACATTGATAAGCCCATCCAATTTATTGGGTTAAGTAGCTAGATGGCACAAAGGACAGAGCCTTGAGCATAGAGTCAGGAAGATTTGAGTTCAAACCTAGTCTCAGATACTTGCTAAGTGGACCCTTGGCAAATCACGTAACATCTGCTTGCCTTTGTTTTCTCAAGTATAAGTGGATTAATAAGAGTAACTGTTGTTATTGTTGTTATTCAGATATTTTCAGTTATGTCCCACTTTTCATGACCCCATTTGGAGATTTCTTGGCAAAGATACTACAGTGGTTTGCCATTTCCTTCTCTAGCTCATTTTACAGTAGAGGAAACTGAGGCAAACAGATTTAAGTGACTTGCTAGTGACTAGTAAGTGTCTGAGGTTCAGGATTTAAACTCAGGAAGATGAGTATTCCTGACTTCAGCCCTGGCACTGTACTCTGCACCACCCAGCTACCCTGCTGTTGGGAGGATCAAATGAGATCATACCTGTAAAGCATTTAGCACAGTTCTTGACACATGGTACAAACTTAATAAATGCTTATTCCCCTCCCCCCCCACAAAAAAAATGAGAACTCTGGTAACTTCGACTGTTTAGGAAAATTATGAATGTGGAATGAAGTCAGAAGTCCAAAAGCCTTTGAATAATCACTAAGTGTACAAAGTGTAGGTTGAAGGGCCACACGATGGACATGCTCTGAGATGCTCACTGAATTCCTACACAGCACAATCCTGGGTGCTCCTCATGGTGATCCTGAATCACCAAGAAAAGACTGAATCCTGTTGTCTATCACATGTTGACTATGACAAAGAATTTGGTGGCAGTGTGTCATAGTGGAAACAACACAACTGTGGAGTCAGAGGAGTTGAGTTCAAATCCTACATCTTTTACCTTTATGATCTTGGGTGAGTCACTTGACTTCCCCTGGGCCTCAGTTTCCTCATCTGTAGAATGAGGGAGCAGGAGTAGATAACATCTGAGATCCCTTGAAGCTGTAGGTATCAGATTCTAAGGTTTGTATTAGCATGATTCATTTTCTTGAAATCAGGATATTAACAGAGTAAGATTCAATTATCTGGAGGATTTCACAGAAAGAGCATGTACCCAATCAGAGCTCAGTAAGGCTGAGATGAGGATGGAATATGCATTAGGCATGTAGGGGATGGGGATGGGGTTTCTATGAAAGCATGTAGACAGAAGAGGAATGTGTAACTCAGGAAATAATAAGCCATATATTTCCCCAAACACCCCTTGGACTTTGTAGCTCCAAAGAGTAAATATCGAAGGGAAATGAAGGTTTTCAAATGGAAATAGAAAAAAATGTTTGAAGCAGGAGGCCAAACAAATGTTTGCTTTAACTGCCACCAAATGTCCCCTAAGGTTTGGCAAATGCCCACCCATGCTGGCTGGTGCTCCATTTTCCCTTAACTCCCCGTTGAGCTCACTATTGTTCAGGAACGTTTGTGACATTTCGGCTGGAGCCTAGTGGAACATTTACAGAAATGTCTGTGCCATTAGGACAGCCTGTGTGTTTTTAAAATGTTACTTTAAAAAAAAAGACAGACTCAGTCAGGTTTGAGGAAATGAAAACATATGAAATCAAAGGCATCTCATGTCTTGTCAGGGTATTAGCAGACTTTTCATTGACTGCCCATGGATTGATCAGCACGGGCATGGTGCATGCAGGATGGAAACTGGAACAAGAACAAGAGTCACGCAGGAGGAAAGGGGATAGCATCTAGAACACTTATAGGCATGCTTCCTAGTCACATTGAAACCATGCTTCCTTCACCCTTTGTCTCTTCCAGCTGTTATTGGATTTCCTACACCTCGAACCCTGGGCTCACGTGCGTGAACTTTCACACGAACTTGGTTGTAGTCAGGCTATCATTCTACTTCTTGAGCAGCTGCAGACAATGCTTCAGACCATGCTTATGTCTTCTGCGTCCTTCTCCTCCTCCAATCCTAGCTCCCCAGAGGAGCTGCCTTCCCTAATTGGAACACCCAATCCTCAAGGGAAGGAAATGTCTTACTTTGATATTTGTATCCCTGGTACTTAGCACAATGTGCTTAATGATTGCTTTTTCACCCATTCATAGATGTAATGAAGTACTTTTTGATGTAGGTCCAACGTATGTCCTGGAACACCATTTCTTACAATCACAGATTTTTGGTAAAGAGCTCTAAGGTCACAGCAGCAGTTAGGGGCATTAATACACTCTAAAATAAAACATTGCCCATAGTAAACATTTGACTTTGCCTTACAGGCTTCTAATATCCTAATAATAAAGTCTTACAACCTCTTGAGACATTGCTAGTGCTTTTATTGTTGTGGTTTGGGGTGATGATGGCAATAGTGCACATCTACATGGAGCTTCAAGGTTTGGAAAACATGTTACTATATTACCTCATGTGAGCCCCTCAACAGCCCTAGGAGCTCAGGGTTCTCATCCTCATTTTACAGATGAGGCAAATAGCGGGTGTGATTTGGTCTGGGTCACCTAGCCAGTCTGACACTGGTTTTGATGCAATGCATTGTTGGATTTGGCTAAACAGTAAGATTTTGTTTTTCTTTATGTGTCTTGTCAACTGGAGTACTTTAACTTTAATTCATTAGTCCCACTTGGGTCCCTCAAAACTAAAAAGAATCAGTCTAAAAGACTTCTCACTTGGTGAGCTTTCAGTGATTTAAAGTCCTCCCCCAGTTAGCCTCAGGTTAAGCCACCCCTCCCCATTGCCCTAGGCCATGATTGTTTATTCTTTCCACAGTGCTGGGTACCCTCCTCTGGACTCAGGCTTGTAAATGGCCTTTCTGAAATGTGGCTTCAGGAACTCAGCATGTCTAATTGTAGCACTCTCCCAGTCAATAAATTATATCTCCCTCTTCTGGAATTCAAAATTAACTTCTGTTGTACAAATGAAACCTTTTGTTTAACCTAACCCCATCCTACGTTTCCAGTCTTATTATCTCTTATTCTCCTTGATTTCTACAATAGTCCAGCAAACATTCCCTCTTACTGTTTCTTATATACGACACTTCACCTATGTAGTGCTTAATATAGACAAGGAACTATGCTAAGTGCTTTGCACCAAATATCTCATTTGATCTTCATAACTTCCCCTGGACCTCAGTCTCCTTATCCCTATTTTACAGAAGAGGAAACTGAGGCATATTGGGGTTAAGTGATTTGCTAAGTCACACAGCCAGTAAGTGCCAGAGGCTGGATTTGAGCTTAGGATTACCTGACTCTAAGTTCAGTGCTCTACTTCCTGTTCCACCTAGCTGCCTCCGCCATTTTTCATTTGTTTTCATTAGTATTGCCTTTTCTTCATGCTGATAATTGACTCATCTTTACTTCTTTCTGCCAGAATACCTGGTTTCTTTCAAGTCTCAGCTAAAGAAACTTGAAGAAGCCACTTAAATGAGGCATAAGTATGAGAAAACTTTCTTGATCCCCACAATGTTTAGTGCTTTTCTCTGGCCCTTGTCATTTTATACAAAACCAAATACTTTTTTGTTTTCTACTTTGGATAGATTGGAAGATTCTTGAAGGTAGGAACTCTCATTTGATTTTGTCCACTTTAGTGGTCAGTATTGTTTGTGTCCAAGCATTTCCAGCAGGCAAGATATTGCTATTTATGATTTTATTTTGCTGCATCAAGCCTTCTTATACCATTGTGATAAGCAGGGGGACTTCCTTGGCTGTCATCTATATCAAGACTTTCTACTTCAAGTGGCACATCATGTAGTTCTGAAATTTAAAGCAGTGGTTGCATCACATTGACTGGGGTGCTCTCCAAGGTTCCTATCAGACTTTCTCTGCTACCATAGCCGTGTAGAAAGTTCACTGGACACCACCCAAGCTGGCATTCCACGAGTTAGCCTCTTGATGGGGATGGTGGTCTGATTTTCAGTGAAGTATCATTAGTCATCCTCATCTGCATCATTATTGTTGGTTGTGGTAGTGGTGCTTTTGTTGTTATAACTGGAATGAGGACTGTATTTGTTATTTGAAAATACATATTTATTGGATTGATTTGCAGTGTGAAGTTAATCATGCAGGTAATAATTCAAAGTATAAAAATTGCCAATGCATCAATGTCTTTATTCAATAAGTAATTATTAAATGTCAAATGATAGTTTAAATTTATATAGTATTCCACAATGTTGAAAATTAGGGGATGGAGTATCTGTCCTCAAGCACATGAAATGTTACTCTCTTTCTTATTGGTCTCAGAAGGTACAATTCAAAACAGTGAGTGAAAGTAGAGGAAAATCATTATCAGCATGGTAAAAGGATGACCCAAACTGTCTTGCCCTGCATTGGAACATACTAGCCTTTCTCCAAAGATAAAATGAAATTACATTTATAAATCACAGCACACTACCTAGCACAGAGTAGGTGCCTAATAAATGCTTATAATCCGCCATTTTTATTTCCTTCCTTCTTCTCCTGGAAGTTTTTTGGAAAGGCTATATCTTCACTGTGTACATCAATGTGAATTGCATTGTGGGTAATTCCCAGTCATTCTGATGAATATCTGGTCACTGAATCCAGATGGCTCTGGAGGACAAAGTGAGGCTGGTGACCTTGAACAGCCCTCCCTCACTCAAATCAAAGTCAAGTGCAAATCATGTCATCATTTCCCTGATGCCGCCGTCCTCTTTGAAAACAAAGGACAAGCACATCAATGTGAGTACGTATAGTGGTTTGCTGTATGAGTTAAATTAGATGTTTTCTACAATCTTTTTGAATTCTGATATTGAATGTGAAGTTAAAAACATACTAGTTTGGTAGAAAGAAAGAAAATATTCTTTCTAGCTGTGGATATTATGGAAGACTTCATAAAGGAGGTGACCTTTGCATTTGGCCTTGAACAATGGATAAAATATGGAGAGGTGAAGATGGATGAAAAGCGTCACAAACATAAGAATAGAAGAAGCTAAGAAATGGACATGTGAAAACATAAATTGTATTTGCAAATATTTTACAAAGGCAGAGCAAATATATGAAAGGGAAGCAAAGGAAATTTTAGAAAGGGGTATTGGTGCCAGATGGTAGAAGAATGGGAACGTCAGTGCATGCAGTTCAGTGCTAATTCATTAATATTTTGAAGCTACACCATGTGGTATAGTGGCAGAGGCATTGGCCCTGAAGGTAGAGAACCTGGGTTCAAATACTACACTTTAGTAAAATGGGATGATGGGTTGTAGAAGTAGGTGGCTTCAGAGAGCTGTTCTAGCTCTAGATGGTAGCAATTTTAGTTATAAAGGAGAGAATGAATAAGTGAGCTTGAAGGTGAGAGAAAACAATGAGATTTTTCTTTGAATAAATTATGAAAAATAAAATTCTCCAATCCCTATGTTACCTGTGTAGATGTGCTGAAAATTACCTTTGAAACATAAGAAGAGGTACATGATAAAAGTCATTGAAACCACATTAAAATATCTCCCTCTTAAAACAATGGATTCTCAGCTCCAGCAAAAACTTGATTAGCTATTGTTTTGAAGTAGCATCTTTCTTATTTGAATGTTTTAATTTCAGGCATTTTAAGAAAGGAAACCAACACTTGGCATCATTCTCATCTTTTTAAAATGAGAATTAATTAGTAAAATAATTTTGCTCTCAATTTCAAAATTATTCAACTTTTGCCAGTCCTTAAAAAAAAAATTCTCAAATCTAGGATTTTTTTTTGAAAAGCAAGATGCTAAAGGAAACAGCTTTCTCCCTTTTGATATTTTCTTTGATAGAAACTCAAACCTCAGATGTGGTTTGAATTCTGATCGGAATTTTTTTTAATATAGCAAACATCAAGTGTCATGTTTTTTTTTTTTTAAATTGTTAGATGCCTGTATCTAGGTGTATTGTGTTATGTTTTACTCTTTGAAGGGGTATGTCTATTTCAGTGGAGATCATGGAGAAATAATCCTTTGCTTCTTTGAATGCATGCATTTGATTTGGTTTTGTTATACATATAATGACTAGTCTGTGCTCATTCTCCCAGAGGCAAGACAGCTACCTGGCCCGTCTCAAAGTCCTAGGGGTAAACTTGAGGATGAAAGGTTTCTTTAATGTTATTAGCTCAAATCCCAGTTCTGATCTGTTCTACCAACTGCTAACTGCCAATAGTTTTTCTCCAGCTTCATTTAACCGATTGTCATTAATTTTTACAAAGCATGATTTACTAGGAAGATATTGAATAACCAGAAGCTCAAATACTTGACCACCATCCTTTCCACTTTTGTGGGGTGGGGGAGCACTCTGGTCTAGATCACCTTAGTTTCTTATGAGAGTGGACTCAAACTTCAATGAGCTCAAACTAAATTTCTACATGGCCTTGATGCAACAATCTGCTAGCAGATGCTGAAGGGGTGTAAGAACCACCAACAACCAGCACATAGAAAGCTGCCAACACAGGTTCTTTTAATCTGCTGTACTAAGGAAAGTAATGTTAAGGGGTTAACAATCTTACTTTAATCCAGCATACAAATATCATTCACTTAGATCAGGGGAAAAAACCAGCATCCTGAACTTCAGAGCAAACATAAACAAATTACAAACATCAACAGACGTATCTTGTCTGATTCAAATCTCAATTCATAGTTACCAGAGTTTAACAAAGTCCAAACTTCCAAGTTTTCAAGCTGGAGGGCTCTTAACTACAGCTGTCCAGAGTCTCCACATAAGCACACCACCAAGAGTGAGAGCCCTAAGCAAATAGCTCTGTCTTCTCTTTTTATGCACTCTTTACCCATCATCAAATGTCATCTTAGCCACCAGAACCTAAGCTCTTAGTATTGGCTCTGGTCTTAGCAACTCCCCTTAGGACCCTGGTGTCTTCACGCCCACATGGGCTTAGCACCTAGTATCTAGAGGTTTTGGGCCTACTTGGGAGCAAAGGTATAATCAGACCTCCCTTCATAGGCCCCACCTGGAGCCCCACTTTAGTTACCAATGCAGTCTGCCACCTCACCAAGATCACATTCACAAACAACATAACCAATGCATAGACAAGTTCACATCTATGTACTGCTGGTGGATTTGTGCAGGTCTAGGAGGGAGGGACAGTCCCTTAGAACACCTCATTGCCTTTCAATCCTGGCTTGGACTCCAGTGTCTAATCTCAAACTTCTTATAGCTCTCTCTCCTGCCCTTTAGAAGTTCATTAAGATATAGTCATCTCCAGTCTCTTTTACCTAAAAGCAGGTAAGAACAAATGCAGGGAAGTAACCCTAAAAGACTTGCATTCCCAGGCCTTAGCTGACTAGTGCCTTGAGCTCAACGAAATATCGATTACAGTGCCATTGAACAATACCTTCATGCCATGATTAGCAGACCCAAACCAGATACAAACTATCTGGGAATGTTGCAAATTGGAGAGCTGGACCCTTGCTTTGCATGTCCTCACACTTTCTGGAGGCAGAATCCCTTTCCTTTTGGGGGACTGCCTTGATCTTTCCCATCACCGTTGCCCCCACTCCCGCATTATATAAAACTATGAATGGATTTTAAATTTACATAATCACATTTAATTTTTTAGTAACAAACTTGAATGTGATGTCTTTTTGAATCATGGCATAGTCCAGTTTCTGAAGAATTAAGGCTGAAGATCAATAGAAAGGCAATAGGGAGAAAAACGGTAGGTTTAAGCAGGCCCAATCACATCACAGACTAATTGTTTGGTGGGGGATGGGGGTATTAAGGAAGCCATTATAGCAAGAATTTGGGGGGAGGAGATGGATCATTTCTATGGAAAAATGAATGGGTATTCTGACTCTCTTGGTATCTACCCAATGGCAAGAATTTCAGAGAGAAGATGATTTATTAATGTAGTATTATTGATGGGATTCCCATCTGTTCACCTAGTGTCCACCCAGGGTCAGGAAATCGAGAAGATGGCCCTTAGAATGTGAGTGGGAAGAATATCCTATTGATTGAAGATAAGGGTTAGAATGAAACAAGAAGGCCAGGCATGGGCAGGATCATAAGATCAGACTCTTAAAGGAGAGGACACTTCTGAGATCATCCAGTGATCTGCACCTCTGACCATGCCACACACCTACTCTATAACCTCCAGATGCTTCCTATCACCTCAAAAATCAAGTGAAAAATCCTCTGGAATTCAAAATCTGTTATAACCCCTCCTTTTCTACCTTTCCAGTCTTCCTACACCTCACACCCGACCATATAAACTTTCTGATCCAGGGCCCCTGGCCTGCTGGCTGTTCCATTAAAAGACATCCCATTTCTCAGTTCCAAGCATTTTCTTGGCTGTCCCCCTTGCCTGGAATGTTCTCCCTCCTCACCTCTGCTTCCCTGACTTTGACTCCTGTAATGTTAATACAATTTGAAGATCTTCCCTGCGCCTTAATAGGCCTATGTGACCTGCTCTGAACCTGAGTCACATGGAAGCCTGAATAACATGAGCCTGGGTCATGAGGATTGTGATGCTCTCTGGCCCTGAAGAATGATGTATATACTCTGAGGTTAGCATTTTGCTTTGGGGCTTACTCATTGGAAGAGTGTTCATGTGATTTAGCCAGATGAAACATGAAGAATACTGATGTTGGTGCTCCTCTCTCTGGTAACTAGGTATGTATTGCTTTTGGTCACACGATTGGAAGCCCTGTCTGCTGATTTTTGCTGTATGTATTTGCTGTGTTTATATAATTTCTGCTTGTAATTTCTGTTTGTATTTTCTCTGAAGTTCAGGGTGCTGACTTTTCCCCTGAACTAAGTGAAATATACGTGAGTGTGTGTGTGTGAGTGTGTGTGTGTGTGTGTGTGTTTGATTAAAGTAAAATTGTTGACCCCTTTAAAGTTGTTTTCCTTTAGAAAAGTGGATCAAAGAACTTGTGCTAGCAGCCCTCCTGTATTCTGATGTTATTAGTCTTACACCCCCACAGTAGCTGCATTGTTGTTACAACTCCATTCTAAAATCCATCTTTGTCAGGAAGCCTTTTCCTTACCTTTCTTAATTCTAATACCTTCCTTCTGTTAATTATTTCCTATTTATTCTTTATAGAGCCTATTTGTATATATCTATTTGTTTGTAGTGCCCAATTTGATCCTGAGTTCTTTGAGAGTACAGAATATATTATGGCTCTTTTTTATTCCCAGCACTTGATACAGTACCTGGCATGTAGTAGGAGCTTAATAAATGCTTACTAATTGACTGGCTGACTGATCTGTATCTTTAGATGGAATATACCTATTTGTGATATCACAGATCTATCCAAGTACCAAAGTATCATAGGATTAAAGATATAGAGTTGGAATCTAGTATGATCACTCATTTTAAAAACTATAAAACTGAGGTCCAGAGATAGACATGACTTGTCCAAGGTCACTTGGACAGTAAGTTAAAGAATTTAGATTAGAAATCAAATATTGTGAATCCAGGTTAATCATTCCAAATTGTACTGGGATGAAAATAGGAAAAAATACTTTTTTCTACCCTCAAGGAGTTAACAAGCTAAGAGGGGGGAAGCCCAGGCACAAAATAAAGCTGAAATCTGAGGGGAGTGGGGTAAGAGGAGTAAAGCGTGGGGTACAGAAGTCAAAGAAGGCCAAAATGAGAAGATGTCTCTCTTGTGCTCCCCAACTTAAATTGAAGTTGAGTCTATAATTCCATCCTCCAATCAGAATATCCAAAAATAGAGATGAGCTGTGAATACTAAGGCTCTTTCAATTTTGCATGTTGATGAGATTTCTTGATAATGAGGTATCTGCTGTCATGGAGGAGAAGTCCAAAATCAGTGTCACCTAGTGGGAAGTGAAGAAATTCTGACTTACCGTTTCATCCAAGAAAGCAAGGACTTAATTTGTCTCAAAAACTGTGCCCAGTACAGGATTTACAAAAACAGAAACAAAAGATCCTCTCCCATCATGGAATTTCCATTGTAATTTTCATTTTAATGCCTTTCCTTCCCTAAAATGATTCTCAGACAGGTTAGGAATAGTGCAAATCATTTAACCTCAATATTAGTTTCCTCAAGTTTAAAATGGGAGAACATTAGCCTCTAACTCATAGAGTTGTGAGAAGCAAATTAGACAGGTTATTTTAAGCATTTACTTCAAATCTTCAGTCATAAGTTTAAGGAAATCTAGTATCATTCTTCATAGCTACCTGTGAGTTCTAAAAGGTGAAATTTCCTAGGTGCTGAATGGCAGTGTCTTACAACATCTTGCTTTTAGGGAGAGGAGACAACTGCCACGATCATTCTGAAACCTGAAAGTCCAAGCCAGTGAAGAGCCTCTCAACACTCAGCCTTCTGTCCTCCTTGCTTCTCGACTCTTTTGGAATCAAATTTGACAGAAAATGGAGATGAAGTTGCACATGAATTTGCTGGCCGCCCCGCTAGGAACTAATATTCACTGAAGCTCTAAACCAGGGGTGTGGAATCTGTGGCCCAGAGGTCTCACTTGAGGACTAAAGGGCCACATGTGGCCTTGAGGACAGTTTCCCGACCCCTGGTCTAAATCCTCCATGGTTCAAAAAGCAACCAGATGCAAATCTTCCCACTGGCTGTTTTCATTGTCTCACCCATTTTCTCTCTCTCTGGGCTGTTCTGAAAGAAACTGACATGATAAAAGTACTCATGTTCTGACTCTGGCCATAGGGAACACGAGGGAGAAATCCCGAAAGACTGTGGCCAGGTATACTCATCGGGTTCTGAGCTGACAGGAACAAGGAATGTCTTCCAGAGTTAAAATCAATAGATCTACTCCTACATGGGGGAATTTAAGGAAAGGAGACCAAATTGAGAAATCTGCAAAAGACAAAGGAAAAAGAATGAAGGATGCGCACATCATGGTTTCTGAACTCCGAAAGACCTTACAGCTTATAAGGAAAAATTAGAACATTTACAAATGAGGAAACTGAGGCACAGAGTTATGAAACACATTGCCCCATGTCAGACAGCTGCTAGATGTCTGAAGGTTTCTCCAGGATCTCAATTTCTTGAAGACATTATACATACCTTTCACATTCCACCCACAGTGACACTTTCCCCATTGACATGTTTGTACAATCGTTATTCCTGTTCAGAATGATGGGCCTGCCTTCAATGCTCCAAGGTCACCAAAAGAAGACACAGGTATGTTCACTAGACTAATTATTAAGTTAGAAAGCTGATCGATCAAAGATCCAAAGCTCAAAGGGAATTAAGAAGCCTCCGATCCCGAGGCTCTTTTTTAGGAAAGATGAAAAACAAAACCAAACAGACTCAAGGAGATCAAGTGTTCAAAGTCATACAGGTAGTAACAAGGGTAGAATTTGAATTCAGGTTCTCTGACTTCAAAACCAAAGTTCTTTTCACTTTAGCACTCTGCCTCTAAATGGAATGAGAAAAGTGAGTCTCAGAGAGGTGCTGTCTTATAAAGCTCATAACTGGTCAAGCTGAGATTCAAACAAAACCCATTCCTTAGAGTTCACCTTTACCAATCTTTTCACTGTTCCATTCTATCCTTTTCCCTTATTAAGAGCAGTGACAAGCTTCAGGATATAGGAAATCTGGTTATTCATTTTCCCTCTACCCTGAAATAGCTACGTGGCAATGAATAACCATTTAACATCTTGGGCCTGAGTTTCATCATATCAAAAATGAGATCAATACCATAGCACTGAAATGCAGGGTCTCTTGAGGACCCTTCCAGCTCCAGGAACTATGATTTGGACAGGATTTGAAAAGTAGCTCATAGTAATATTTATTTAGAGTTAGAAAGGAATACACAGCTCATCGAGCTCAATCACCTCACTTTTCAGATGAGGGAATTCAGGTGCAGAGTGGTTGAGGGCTTGCCCTAAGGTCACATGATTAATAAAGAGCAGTGTAGGAGTTTCAACATAAGCTCTCTGCAATTACAACAACAAAGAAATAAAAATGTCTACAGTCTTTGACTCAGACATCTCACGACACTCTAAGCATATCAAAGACAGAATAAAAATTTCCATCATGCAAATATTCAGACTAATACTTCCTTTGAGGGGAGGGAAGAAGCAGCAAAGAATCTGAAGGAAAAATAAAATTACTGTTCATTGATAAGTCATTAACTAGACAAAGAGAAGGCATGAATGAAATGGGATATTAAAGTTTAAGAAGATTCAATTATTAGAAGAAGTCAGAGAAGCATAAAAAGATATAAAAGAACTGATGCCCAACAAAAGAAGCCAAATCAGGATTTTCATATGGACAATGGCTACATTTGTAAACTGTAAGAACAAAACCCCAGTGCTAATACCAACAAAACTTGTATAATTGCAACCGAGCTTCCACCTAAGGAAACGAGACAATGCATTGTCTGCCCTTCTTCGTGGCATAAGCATGCATGAAACTTCAGTAGTCTGTCATGTTTTATTCTTGCATTGATTAGTTTTGATGATTTCCTTTTCTTTCTCTTAATCTTTATCAAAGATGATGGTTATCTGGCTAACAGAGGGAGAGAGTTATGTGTAAAATAAAATAAAGTATATCCATATCATTTTAAAGAAAAGCAAAAAAAGGGTATGTGTATGAATAAATGCATTATTACATTTTCCTCAACCTTATGTGAATGTGAGCAATGGGATTTCAATGATGATGCAACTGGCCATGTCAGGAGATTTTGGCATGCGTTGTTTAGATTCAATGGGATCTAAGAGTCTATGAAGACTGGAGCTGGGGTGTAGTCATCAGAAAGTAAGTCACCACCTGGCTTGCACTTTCTCTTCCAGAAAGCTTGCTCAACCCCCATGGATTTTCTGAGTTCTAGTCTAACTGATCCACGTGCCTTTCCCTACCTATCCCCTTTGTTCCTACCTTTGTACAGACTTTCCCTCCCCAAACATCATCACTGGCCACCCTAGAAAAGTAGCTTAGAGGAAGATGTGTCCCAATGTTCCCCCAAACCCAAGGCCAACAGTGAAGTACACAGCACCCTCTGCCCTACAATCGGGACCTTTATTTGGAGGGGCAGGGGTGGGAAGGAGTGTGTGTGTGTCCATGACGACATGACTTGAAAACCATGTATCCTAGAACCTCTAGCCCACTAATTCCATGAACCTCAAATTCTTTTGGTTCTCTAAAATATTATGGGTGTTTTTTTTTAATTTCATAGTACTCCTAAACTGCCACATGGCATACAGTATGTTTGTGAATTCAATTCACTTTTGTTTGATACTTCTGGACAATTTCATAATATTCTTTTTAAAATTTTTTTTTGTGTAATTAGTATTTATTTATTTATTTGTTTATTTAATGATTTCAGTTTTCAGCATTGATTTTCACAAGAGTTTGAATTACAAATTTTCTCCCCATTTCTACCCTCCCTCCCCACTCCAAGATGGCATATATTCTGGTTGCCCTCTGGTTCTAGAATATCAGGGCAGTTCTCCCTGATAACTTCTTAGAAGATGATATCTAGGCTCTTTTTTGATCATGGCTTTCAGGTAGTCCAGTGATTTTTAAATTATCTCTCCTGGATCTATTTTCCAGGTCAGTGGTTTTTCCAATGAGGTATTTCACATTGTCTTCCATTTTTTCATTCCTTTGGTTCTCTTTTATAATATCTTGATTTCTCATAAAGTCACTGGCTTCCACTTGCTCCAATCTAATTTTTAAGGTAGTATTTTTTTCAGTGGTTTTTTGGACCCCCTTTTCTATTTTGCTAATTCTGCCTTTCAAGGCATTCTTCTCCTCATTGGCTTTTTGGAGCTCTTTTGCCATTTGAGTTAGTCTATTTTTTAAGCTGTTGTTTTCTTCAGTACTTTTTTGGTTCTCCTTTAGCCAGTCATTGACTTGTTTTTCATGGTTTCCTTGCATCACTCTCATTTCTCTTCCCAATTTTTCTTCTACTTCTCTAACTCACTTTTCCAAATCCTTTTTGATTTCTTCCATGGCCTGAGACAATTTCATGTTTTTCTTGGAGGCTTTTGATGTAGGCTCTTTGTCTTTGTTGACTTCTTCTGACTGTATGTTTTGGTCTTCTTTGTCACCAAAGAAAGATTCCACAGTCTGAGTCTGAATCTGAGTCTGTTTTCGCTGCCTGGCCATGTTCCCAGCCAACTTATTTGACCCTTGAGCTTTTTCATCAGGGTGTGACTGCTTGTAGAGTATAGAGTACTTTGTCCCAAGCTTGAGGGGATGTGCTGTTGTTTTCAGAGCTATTTCTATACAGTCAGCTCTGCCACACCAACTCTCCTCCTCCCCCAAGAACCACCAACCTGGACCTGGACTCAGATCTAAGCAGGCTCAGTACGCCCTCTCATATCTGCCACTTAATTCCTCCCACCAGGTGGCCCTGGGTCCTGAAGCAACTGCAGCTGTAGTTTTACAGCTGCACCACCATGAGCTGCCCCCAGGGCAGTGGCCAAACTGTGAACTCCTTTCACTCTGTCCCAGCAGCTTTTCCCACTAACCTTTTCTGTTTTCTTTGGTATTTGTGGGTTGAGAAGTCTGCTAACTGCCACAAATCACTGATTCAGGGTGCTAGGGCCTGTTCTGCCTGGCTCCTGGCTCCCGGTGTGGTTGGTCCGGGTGTAGTCCAGGTTCTGCTCTGCTCTGCTTCCAGGTCTGTGAGACAGACCTTACCCAGTGACCATCCAGGCTGTCCTGGGCTGGAGCCCTGCTTCCCTCTGCTATTTAATGGGATTCGCAGTTCTAGAATTTTTTCAGAACCATTTTTTATAGGTGTTTGGAGGGACCTGGGTGGGAGCTCACACAAGTCACTGCTTTCCAGCCGCCATCTTGGCTCCACCCTCCATGACATTCTTTCTCATAACATTACCACCAATAAAATCAAAAATCCACCAACCTTCTCCTAGCTTCTATCAGAACAAAAAAAATGTACTAAATGGTATTTTTTTTTTTGAATAGCAGGGTAAAGGTTGGTTTAGAGAAAGGAAAGGTGCCCTCCCTTCCCAAGTAACTTTCCTCTAATGCACAGATGGGGAACCTTTGGCCTCTAAGCCCCAGGTGCCCCTCTAGGTCCTCAAGTTTGGCCTTTGAATCCAAATTTAGAGCCACACTTGAGGGCAAACCTGGTGCCTTGAGGCCAGATGTTTCCAGCCCTGTTCTAACTTCTTTGTATTTGTTTTCTGCATTTCTTTGGACTTGATGCTTCCTCAAATAGAATGTAAACTTCTTGAGAGCCAGGCTGGACTCTTTGTTTTCCTATACTTTGGCACAGTGGGACACATAGTAGGTGACGGCCATATATTTGTTGACTGATTGATTAATTGAATTGTATCATATGATTCAGAATGTGGATGCTCTACTATGCCTTTTCAGCTAGGATTTCAGACTGGGTCAGCTTGATCTATGCTGTATTCCATGGCACTTTGGAGATCTCCTTTCGGAAGACTGGATAACAAAATATACCTGCCTCATTTGTGCAAGGAATCCAATTATTTGCTTTTGAATTTGGAAATAATAATTGTATGTATTTATGTGCTTTTGTAAAGTTAGCTACTCTCCCCAAGATACAAAGATGACATTACAACTCACAGAGCCATCCTTTAAAAAATGTAATGATTTAAATTATCTCATTTGATATTATTTAATGATCCACTAAATAATATTACAGGGTTCATTAAAATCTTTTAAATGTTCTGAAGGAAAAAAAAATGTAAAGTATGCAAAGCTTAAGATAGTTCAACACAGTTCACATGATATCAAATTGTGCAATGAGATGCTCAGCTGAAACTTTACTGATGTAGGGAAATGAAATAATGTAGTTCAATTGTCCTGCTCCATCCCCATCGGTAGTGGGATGGGGAGGGGCTGGAGTACCAAGTTACACCCCCCCTAAAATGACCAGAAGGAACTTCCTCTCCCTTTGGGCTATAGGCACAAGTGGAGTTTTGTACTTTCTTTTCCCCACCTTTGGGAAAATCTATAAAACACTTCCCTGCTGAGTGTATGGCTCTGGGTTTTTGGTGAGGTGTCAGGACTTGAAGTTAACTATACATTTTGTCCTGGTGAGGAGGACAAGGAGGAGAAGTCAAATGTTTACTGGACCACCAACCTTTCCCACAAAGGATCCCTTCTTGTTTACTTACCCTTCCCTACTGCCACCACCCTGCTTCCTGTTGGTGGGCTAGATTTACTTATTAAAATGTAGACTCCTGGAGGGCACAAAAGGCTGTTTGCTTTTGTGTGGTTTTGTTTGGCTTGGGTTTGATTCCCAACTTGGGTATTCCTAAACCTTAGAAATCTATCTTGCACACACTAACTCCTTTATACATTGTCTTCTCTCTGGTGGAGCTAGGGAAGAATGGGTGTGGCCTCTGTGCTTACAAGTCTCTGATCTGTTTAGAGGGGCTTATTTACTGCATAAAGAGTTATCCAGTAGGATATCCAATAGTCTATGGCTTAGAACACTTTAATTGTCAAAGTGTCTTCTCCCCAGTTTACATTGGAAGATTTAAGTACTGAGTCCATGATCACAGTAAGTATAAGAGTTGAGATTTTAACCCCAGCCTCCCTGGCAAAGGAGGCACATCTAGGTGGAAAAGGGCATAGGGTGTTTGGACATGTCTGTGAGTAAATTAAGGTAAGGAACATTTGATAAGGAAACTCTCCAAGAAGGCAAAATAGCAGCTGGAATGTGACTGAGGGTCCTAAATAGTTGGCTAGGACAGTGAAAGGGCATGTGGCATGCTGATGGTCACATACATCCTAGTGTCTGCCAGAGATAGGACTTGAAGCCATTCCTTCCTGACTCCAAAGTGGGCCAACTATATGCTAGACAGCTTTGCATGACATACTTATTTTTTCTTAAATAAAAGATTCTTTCTAGTCGAGCAATGTCACTACAATTGGTTTAAGGAGCTTGTCAAAAAACTCTACATAAGAGTATGATGAGGTCAGGCAACCATGTTTTAGGGGTGCTCGAGACTCCAAAACACCAATACACTAGGTCCTGTTCGAATGAATTCAACTCAAGCCTTCTTACAGACAAAGAGAAAAACAGAGTTTATTACAGATTTGCCATATTGGGTTGTCTTAAGAAATCTCAGCATTTGTGACGCTTGTTGTCACAAGTGGACCAGATTGAATCTGAGGTAGCACCTTCATGGAGGCAAGATGGAGAATATTTACAGAAAGATCGTGGAAGGGATCTAGGGTGATACTGGGGTGATAGGAGGAGGGGTTTAGGGAGGGTCTTGAGGAGGAGGCTAAGGAGGAGCTTGATGGGACTGTGGTGAGGTCAGACTCCCGGAACCAAGACAATGGGATTAAGGGTGGGAAGTATCTGAAGGCTACCTGGAGATAACAGGCAATGTAGGGCTAGGCTAGTTTAAGGATAACAGATTTGGCCCTAGGTACTTTGATAGGATCAAGGGTGAAAACTAGCCAGACTATGGAGACCTAGGCTAACTTAAGTGTAACCTAGCCTAGAGATTTGGGCCCAGCCACAAGGGAAGGCTTATGGCCTCAGGCAAATGCCTCATATAGTGGGAAGATTCAAAGGGGCTCCCATAGTCTAAACCTCATCAAGTGTATGCCTTTTCCTCTAAATTTATGAAAATACTTTGGAAAACATGTATTTTCCACATAATGAAACAGGCCTCAATTTTCCCATCAGGAAGAAAGAAGTGGATGAATTTTTCATACTTCCCACCCAGGCACAATGTTAGGAATTAATTTTAGAACAATGTTGTACTTTATAAATGAATGATGTTAGGATGGTAATAAGAATTATGTCGTGGGACAGTCTTTAAAGTCTGGAAGACGGCTTGTTGGGAATTTCCATTCTTTGAATTTCAGACCTAGTATTTATGTATGTTGAAATTTAATTCCAGCTGTCTTTGACCAGTATCATAAATATGATCTATTGTGCTTGCGTTTTGTTTCCCCCTGGCTTTGAATCATCCCAGGCGGGCTTCGTAGTCACAATAGGCTTGTTTCTACTTGCAGAGTGCATAGTAATCTCCAGTGCTGTTCCCTGCAGGGTTTAGGATGCCCTGCCGAGATTCACATGGCCAATGTTCTGACGGGACTGTTCGCAGCCCACTGCTTGTTCACTTCGAATTATCAATTCGAGGTTGTTCATCTCTTTGCCCACAGATGCTAGCTTGCTATTTACTCCTCAGAGTAACTTTCCTTATGTTTCTTTTTTTGTTAGTATTTTTTTTGAAGTTTATTTTATTTTTTTGTTTAGGGAATAAAACTAGCATTTCCATAGCATAGTATAATTAAAAAAAAAGATGATTGCAGATTAAACTGCAAATCTATTACATACTATTTCTTTTAAATATATAATAAAGTTACATAAATTTCTTTTTTTTCCCTCTTCCCCTTCCCCCACCCTAGGGATGGCTGCCATTTGACCCAAAACATGTGTGTATATGTGTGTGTGTTTATGTGTGTGTAAAATTATTCTATACATACATACTTCTATTTATCATTTCTTTTTCTGAATGGAAAAAAAATGTTTCCCTTCATATGTCCTTTGTAGTTAATTTGGGTATTTATAATACTCAAAATGACTTATTCACTCAAAGTTATGCTTAAAGCAATAGTACTGTTAATGTATACAGCATTCTTTTAGCTCTGCTCATTTTGTTCTTCATTATTTCATGCAAGTATATCTGTGCTTTTGTAATGTCATTTAGCTCATCATTTCTTATAGCACAGTAGTATTCCATTACGTTCATATACCACAACTTCTTCATCCATTGCACAATTGATGGACTTCCCCACAATTTCAATTGTCTTCCACCACAAAGAAAGCTGCTATACACACACACACACACACACACACACACACACACACACACACACATCGATAGGATCTTTTCATTTCTCCCTAATCACCTTGAGAAACAAACCTAATAGTGGTATGGCTGGGTCAAAGGGTATAGGTGATTTAATAGCTCTTTGGGTATAATTCCAGATTACTCTCCAAAATGGTTGGATCAGTTCACAATTCTACCAAGAATGAATTAGTGTCCCAATGTTTCCATATCCCTTCTGACTTCTGTTGCTTTTCCCTTCCTTCATTTTAGAAAATCTGATAGGCATAAAATGATATCTCAAGTTTAATTTTCATTTCTCTAATCAATAATGATATAGAGCATTTTTACATGTGACTATAAATTGTTTTGATTTCTTTATTGAAAAATTGCCTATTCTTATCCTTTGAGCGTTTAACAGTGGGGGAATGATTCTTATGATTTGACAAAGTTTCAATATATTCTAGTGTAAGAACCATCTTGCTTGCAGTTGTTGTGGAGCTGTAAGACCAATAACTCCAGCACACAGGAGGGCTACTAGCACAGGTTCTTTGAACTGCTTTTCTAAAAGAAAACAACTTTAAAGGGGTTAACAACCTTGCTTTATTTAAACATATACATCATTTACTTAGTTAAGAGGAAAAATTCAGCACCCTGAACTTCAGAGAAAATACAAACAGAATTTACAAGCAGGAATTACAAGCAGAGAAAATAACATAAATCAATAGACAGGACTTCTAGTTGTCTGACCATTTCATGCATCCTTAGTTACCAGAGAGAGAAGCACCAACATCTTGGTTTTCAAAGCTGGGGGTGCTCCTTCATGGCTACCCTGAGTCTCATCTGGCTAAATCACCTGAACACTCTTCCCATAAGTGAGCACCAAAGCAAAATACTAATGTCAGAGTATATATACACTTCTTGAAGGTCAAAGGGTATCACAACCCTCGTGTCCAGGATCATGTGACTCAAACTCATGTGACAGGCTTTCTTAGGACTTAAGCAGGTCATCAAAGACTTTTGATTCAAAGGCAAGACTCAAACGAAGACAATTCATTGCCTTAGTGTGGAGAAGAACTAGAACTCCAAAAGAAAAATCAGCAAAAATGCCCAACTTGCTTGGCCTTACAATGAGATATGAGACCTTTATCTGAGAAACTGTCTATAATCGCCCCCCAAATTTTCTACTCTCCTTTTCTTCTCTTTCTTACATTTTCTAAGAACAAGTATTTCCTATGCTGGTGATGGCTATGGAAGAAAATTTGGCCCTGAGATGAACTGGAAAGTCTATCCAATATAATTTGATAAGCATTTCTCAAGGAACTAATTAAGAAACACTCAGACACTATTTTAGAGGCCAACAACACAAAGAAAGAATGGTATACTCTCTGACCCCAAGGAACTTATATTATCATGAGAGATTGGGGAAAAGTACAGGAGAAAGGAAGTGTAGAGTTTCTTTGCAGAGCAAATGAGATTACATACATAAAGTCCTTTGTAAATTTTAAATGTTTATATAAAAGTGAGCTATAATAATTTAAATATATAGGTATATACTTGACAATTTGAGAAAGCAATGGACATTGCCTTCTACCCCATAGACTTTTCCCTTCTTCTTGATGGCATTAGCATTCTCCAGTCATCCAATTCCAAATGCTTGGAGCATCTTTGTTTCTTCCTTCTCCCTAGTACTGTGTTTAAATACAGCTTCCATAGCTTGTGGAGTCCATGCCTGCAGCATTTCTAACATTTATAACTTTCATTTCCCACAACCATTTCCCAGTTCAAGCATTTCTGACCTCTCTCCTGGATTTCTACAGCAGCTACAACATAACTAGAGGTATCTCAGGAGCCATTGAGTGCCACCTGTATCTAAAAATAATCTTGAAAATATATTTAAGAAGTTGACCCTCAACCTTTGATTGAATACTTCTAAACACCATCTTAGATGAACCCTCCTCCTTCAACCTTGGGATAACTCAAGTGCCCGTGTTATTAACTCCATTTTGCAGATGAGTACTCTGAAGCTCAAAGGGATTATGTAATCAAACGATTTATCCTATATACATGGTGATTTGTATGATACCAGGAAATAATGAACTGCAGAATCAAGACTTGAATTCCTGTTTAGGGTGCATTCCCACAAGCTTCCTTGCTGTTTATGCTTCATAAATGTCAGCTTGTATCCATTAAGTGTTGTTATTTTGAAGCACTACCTATGTTTTTATTTTCAAGTGATTAATTCCAACTGAACTCATTTTTGTCCAGCCTGTATGTGATATTTATTTCCTTTACTTAATTCATAGAATTTATTTTTGCAAACTGCCTTTGCTTTTTATCATGTCTCAAGAGGATCCAAGAGAAGGATCACAAATAGCAGGAAATGTTACACTTCCCCTTCTCAAATGCTCAGAATAGCCTTACTCCAATTTGAACTTCTGATTTATTAGCTCCCTGGAGTCCTACACAAAGACTTTGGTCTTAGGATGCTGGCCTTCTGTTAGTCCCTCTCTATTCTCCTGAAACAGTAGGTGCTCAGCCTCATTGCCTTGCTCCACCATCTGGTGAGAATTTTCCCCTTGAATACGGACAATTTAACTCTATGTTTTCTAGAAAAGAGAAACCATGTATCTGGACTAAGACACGAGCCCTATTCATCTTTAACTGAAAACTATTTTTTGCAATAATTATGGAAAATTACAATAATAACAACAACAGTAAGAATTTATTTAGCCCTATATGTGCCAGACATTGTGCTAAGCTTAGGGAAAACAAAGAAAGGCAACATGTGTATGTATGTATGTATGTATGGATGGATGCATGCATGGATGCGTGCATGTATGTATATGTATGTGAACATTGTCATCTGGGAGTTCACGTTATAATGGGGCAGACAACATGCAAACATTTATGTAATCCCAAGATGCCTATACAGCAGATGGATGGCTGTTATTTTTGTTGTTTGTCCTTCATTCTAGAAAGGACTAAGGCATCAAGAAGGTGATGCTATAACTTGCAAATGGATTGGGTTTAAGTGAGGGAGGACTGTACAAAGCCACCAGCCTCACTTTCTCCTCCAGAGCCATCTGGGTCAAGTGGCAAGATATAAATCAGGATGACTGGAGATGACCCCAATGCAACGGGAGACCTTGGCCTTTTTAAGCTAAGATCTTTCCCAGGACTCAGTTTTATTGAGGCAACACCCATTCAATGATTAAGTCTAGGTAAGAAATGAGGCAAAGAATGGCCTCTTTTACCTAATAAAAAAAAAGTCGATATGGGAGAGGAAGACCCTCAGGGTTTCTGGCCAAAACAGAACAAATTGCTATTTGCACTCACTTTGAGTCACCTGGGCCCACACAATGACCAGGTTAGGACTTGGACTGGGACCTATTATTGGCCAATCCATAAGTGCCAGAGTGATGTGGGTTTAAGGTGTGGTCCTTAAGAAAGAAATATAGCCTGTAAACCCCTAGGTATCAGGGAAGACAACGGGATTTCAGATGGGTGTTAAAGGAAGCTAAGGAGCATTTAGGCCCCATCCTTTTGAGGAAAGTACTGTAGACTTTATTATTTCATTATTATTATTACTATTACTATTATTATTATTAATTGTTTTATTTCTAGCAGTTAGAGAGACCGAGATTCAGGTTAAGTGACTTGCCTATGGTCAAACAACCAGTGTCAAAGGTTCTATGTGAAGCCTGGTCTTGCTTACCCCAAGCCCAGCCCTCTATCCATTAGTGATCAGTTTCTGCTGTAGTGTATACTTGGTGAATTTGAAGGGCAATGCAAGGAGCTTGAGGCATACTGATTATAAATTGTGTCCAAGAGAACTAATAACAATATTAAGGAAGCCATATTTACTGAGCTCTGTTTATTGCATCCTTGAAAGTTTCATTACAATCTGAAACAGAGCTTATATTATAAACAGAAATGGGAATAATAAAAATGGACCCTTTTCTTCCTTAGACAGTATATTGTAAAGAATACACACTGAGAGAAAATGGCCTTGTGATTAATAAAGAGGCACATACTTAATATCAGAAGGAGGGCCCCCAGCATGCTGGTTCAACCCTCTATGGAATATTTATAGAACAGCATGGAAAAGGATCATTCAAGAAAGAGTCCATAGAGGCATTGGAAGCAGTCTTGTGGGATTGAGTATTCACACCATTGATGAGATTACAGATTAATCAATCAAGAAATCTGCATTTTTCAAGCCCCTCCTATGTAATAAGCACCTTGCCTGGGCATCAAGACAAAAATATAAAGGAATAAAATAATCCCTCTTCCCAAGCAGTTGACATTCTAAGAGGGGAGATGAGGACAAATATAAATAAATGCAGAATAAATATAATGAGAATGAACACAAAGTAGCTAAAAAGGGAAGAGTTTGATAGGGAGGATACTAGCAGGTGAAAGAATAAGAAAAAAAAAAACATGATATGTCTCTTAAAGGAAGAAGTGATTGGAATTTCAATTCAAATCAACAGGTAATTATGGAACACTTGCTATGTGCTTAGTCCTATAGTTGCAAAGATTAATATACGTGCACACATATAGTCCCAACCATTAAGGAGCTTAAACTCTAGAAAGGGGGTTGTGATGATGAAGATGATGAAGATGATGATAGTAATTAATAATAATAATAATAATAATAATGATACAGAAAGATGATCCCTCATGTCTTTGCATTGCTAGGGACCATGGTTATGAAATACTTCAGATCTTGTCAGTCTCTGGTTAGTTTTACTAAAACGCGCTCTCCTCTCCCCTCCTCTCCCTTCTCTTCCCACCTTTCCCTCTCCTCCCCCCTCCTCTCTGCCTCATCCCTCTCCTCCCCCCCCTTCCTTTGTTCAAATTGTACATTACCTATGAGAATAGCTCTTGCCCCCTCTTGCACTGTGTCATCAGAAATATGGCTATTATTTCTTTATAAAGCTCCTCATGAAACCTTACTTTTAACCTTAGTTCTATTAGCTTAGTTCTCTGAGAGCTCAAAAAACTGAATTTCTGGGTGAACAATAAAAATTGCAATAATATTGATGCAATGAGTCTGTGGAGGAGGGGGCCATTCATGACCTTCAGTGTTTAGAATTTTACTCTATTTTTATTCAATATCTTTAATAATTTTAAGAAATGAGTGAATAGTAGTGTGAGTGTAATTTTCAGATGATAGCCCATCACATAAATTACTTAAAACCACTGTGTAAAGAAAATTTCTCTAAAGAAAGGAGAATAGTGAGAAATCAATTTTACCCTCTTCCTCGGGAAAAAAAAAGACAATCCCATTGTAGAGACATAGCACAGTTTAGAGTCTCAACTTGGAGTCAGGAAGAAGAGTTCCAACCTAGTCTCAGAAACTTACAAAGCTGTATGGCCTTGCTCAAGTCACTTAACTGTCTGCTGGCTTTAATTTATTCATCTATAAAATGGAGATAATAGAAGCATGTCCCTCCTAAGGTTGTTGTGAGGAGAAAATGAGGTAATGTTTATAAAGCATTTTACAAACCTTCCAACACTTTCAAGTCAAACTTTTCTTGTTCTTGATATTATTATTAGTGTTATAAATTTAGAATGAAATCTAGAGAAGGAAAGAATTTTTTGCTGATTTTGCTACTACTCAAGCCATCACTACATTTACTACTTAAAATGTTAAAGGGCATAATTCTGATGTGCTGGAGAATATATCAAAGTCCATGTCCTTTTCTGAAAAAAAAAATCAAGTTATTAAAAGATACAAGTCATTTTATTCAGTTAATTTTTTGCTCTTCAAATTTATTGAACTCATTTCTCACCTCCATTTAGGCACTGATTTTCTTGGTACAATATCATGTAATTTGCAAATAATGATAAATTAGCTTCTTCATTTCTAATAATAAAACCTAACCTTTTCTATGCATTGGGTAATGTATATAAATATATACATATAAAGATAAGTTTTTCATAAACCCATAGAAAGGGAAAAAATGTTAGAGGACTAATAATTTAATAAATCTACAATGTAGTCTACAATGGCTAAATGATCAAAGGATAAGAAACAAACAAAAATAGAAAGCCCAATAAAAATAAAAAATGAAACTGAAATAAAAGTTACAATAAACATTTACTAAATGCCTACTATGTGTGAGGTGCTATGTTAAGCACTGGGAGCATGAGGCGGGAGGGAAGAGTCAAAAGTTAGTCCCTGATCACCAGGAACTCTTAATCTCTTAGTGGAGGCTAACAGTGGGGTGGGGGGGGGGGATATGTATAGACAAGTTATCTACAGGATAAATAGAAAATAATTGATAGATTAAGGCCATTAGATTAAGAGGGAGTAGGAGAGGCTTCCTGTAGAAGATGGGATTTAATGTGGAGCTTAAAGAAAGCCAGGGAAGCCAGGAGGTAGAGGTAAGGGGGGAGAACAATCTAGCTCTATAAGACAGTAAGCACACATTTTTGAAAATGAGATGTAGTGTCTTTTTCTTAGAAAAGCCAGGAGGCCAATACCACTGGATCTCAGAACAGGTAGAAGGGAGTAAGCTACGAGAAACTGAAAAGTTGTGAGGGTGTAGATCATGAAGGGCTTTGCATGCCACACAGAGAGCTGCAGGTTTTCTCTTGGAAGTGAGAAGTACCCACTAGAATTTGTTGAGTAGGAAGGGTAGTGTCATGGGATTTAGACTTTAGGGAAATCACTTTGGTGGCTGTATGGAGGATGGATTAGAGTAGGGGAAGGCCTGAGGCAGGCAGCCCCCCAACAACTATGGCAATAGTCCAGGCATGACTGGATGACAGCCTGTATCAGGGCAGTAGAAGCATCAGAGGAGAGAAGGCAACACATTCCAGGGATGCTAACAAGATAGGAATGTCAAGCCTTGGCAATAGATCGGACATAGGAGGGTAAGAGAGAGTGAGGAGTACAGGTTGATTCCAATGTTGTGAGCCTATGGGACTGCAAGAAGAGTGGTGGCCTCTACAGGAAAGGGAAGGTGGCAGGGGAAGGGTTTAGGGAGAAAGATGATGAGTTCCGTTTTGGTACTGGTGAGTTTAAAATGTCTACAGAACATTCAGTTAGAGATGTCTGAGAGGCGGTTGCAGATGCAAGATTGGAGGTCAGCAGAGAAATTGGGTCAGGAAAGGTAGATTTGGGAATCATCAGCCTGGAGATGGTAATTAAATACCTGGGGATGATGAGATCACCATTTGAGGCTGTATCCTGGGAACAGGGAAAAGGGCCAGGACAGAGTCAGGGATAGTTTCAGATAGCGCTTCATATTGAACGAATTAAGGAAAAAGAAATATAAGCAGGATTTTGCCTTTCGCTTAGTTTTCACCTGCAAATGAGTGAACTCCTAATATTCATAGTTCAAGCCTAAAAGTATTCACATTTACTTTCCGATGTGACTGATGCTGTTTTATGGCGATAATTCAATAATGTATGTGTATGCATATATATATATATATATATATATATATATATATATATATATATATATATATATATATATAAAGAGAGAGAGAGAGATATAGAGAGATATAAAGAGAGAGAGAGACAGACAGAGAGACAGAGAGACAGACAGGGAGACAGAAAGAGAGAGTCACTCAGCCTATGGAGCCCTATACTTACATGGCAGCTCGGTGGCACAGGGGGTAGAGTAATGGACCTAGAGACAGGGAAAGCAGAATTGAAATCCTGCCTCGCTGGTGTCAAGTCCTGAAATAAATCAGAACCAGGAGTTGAGGAATAAAGCATCTTTAATTCAGACACAAGGTAGCAAACCTGCCGCCCCAGGGGATTTCCCATGAGTGCAGCATACAATGCATTTCCAAACTCTAAGACTCAGTTTCTCATACCTTTAGGAGGAGCTGGGGAGGAGAGAGTACGAGGCAGCAAGCCCTGTTCGTGAAACCTCAGCAGTCCTTGGCAATCTGGGTAAGGAAAACCACTTCATTCTTGCTATTTTGCCCTTCATGCCATGAATCTCAATGGAAGGGGCAAGGACACTAGAAGCTGAGATCCAACTTAAGGTAGGTTTCTTTTTAAGGTGGGTGGGAAGACTCAGGGTTTGGTTCAGTTCCACCTAATCAAGATTACTATCTTAAGAATAAGAATGTAAAGACATTACTGAAATTCCGATATTACTAGGATCCTTAAGGGAGCGGCAGATAACGTTTGCTATTAACAATTTTCTGTCACTAGCTCTGCAAGTCTCGGCCAATGACTTCATCTTTCCACCTTATGTTCTACGTCTGTAAAATGTCTATGGTAATACCAAAACCTAAGGATATAATGAGAGGCTCATTGGATAGAGTAGTGAGCCTTCAAATTTGGCCTCAGACAGTCACTGGCTGCGTGAAACCTCTGTGTGCCTCAATTCACCGGAAGACATGTCAAGTCGTGCATGGATCTTTGCCAGGAAAACCCCATATGGGATCATGAGGAGTTGGGACATGTCTGAACAAGGATGAAGGGAGATCAAATTTGTAAAATGTGATATATACATGCTAACTTTGTGTGTGTGTGTCTGTGTGTGTGCGTGTGCATGTGTGTTTATCCCAGAGGATAGTGTTAGACTTGAAGTCAGGAAAACCTGGATTTGAAAGCACCTTAGACAGTCACTGGCAGTGTGTCCTAACAGGGTGGCTTGATGGATCGAGTGCTGGCCCAGGAGTCAGGAAGACTCATCTTTGTGAGTTCAATCCTGCCTCAGAACCTTCCTACCTGGCTGATCCTTGGGCAAATCATTTAACCCCGTTTGCCTCTGTTTCCTCGTCTATAAAATGAGCTGAATGAGGAAACAGCAAACCACTCCAGTGTCTTTGCCAAGAAAATGTAAATGAGGTAATGAGTCTGATGGCACTGAAAACAAATTGGACCAAAGCAGTATGACCTGAGGTTAGTCACTTAGCCATTCTCAACCTCAGTTTCCTTATCTGTAAATTGGGACTCATAATGGCATCTACATCAACAGGTTTGTTGTTGAAATAAATAAGCACACATATATACATATACCCACACGTATAGACAGATACACACATGTATGTGTGTCTATGTGTATGTATACCCACACACCCACATACACCCACACATGTAGTGCTTTGCAAACACTGAAGCATTTTATTCTCATTGTCCACATGCTATATATTTGCATCCAATATGGGCCGGCAGAACCACACCCATCTTCCTTGCCAAAAAGACCTATTTGTGGAGAAGTCCCACAGGGCAAGCGTTCACATGGTGGTCAGAAGCGATACAAGGACACTATCAAAGTCTCCCTTAAGAACTTGGGAACTGATTGTGTGACATGGGAGACACTCAGCATGGCGTGACTGTATCAGAGAAGGTGCTGTGCTCTATGAGCAAAGCAGAATTCATACAGCTCAAAAGAAATGCAAGATGCACAGATGTGGAGCATCCACCCCAAATGTTCACAGGCACTACTTGTGCCAGACCTGTGGTCGAGCATTCAAAGTTCCTATTGGGCTTATCAGCCCCAGTGGGACACACTGTGACTGGACTCTAGCATAGTGATGTCACTTTAGTCCTCTATGAGAGTGAAGGCCAACAACCAACCTCTGTGCTGTAGGTTTGCATACGATATAGGCCAGGAGAACTACACCCATACTCTATGTGCTTATTTCTATTTTATGTTATTTAACATGGAGCAACAATTTCTTGGAAACATGAACAAATTCCGTGTTATGTGCAAATAATTATATTTTATTTCTCACCACACTGATAGGACACCTGACTTCTAACTGAGTGGGATAAGTGAAGACCTCTCATAAAATCTGAGCCTCAGCCTTTCTGTAAACTGAGTGATATGAAGACTTGTCAGGAGAGACACCTTACTAAAGTAGCTTAGACCCTTGGCCCAAGTTTCTATGTACTAAAGTTGCCTGACTTACAGGAATCTGAAACTTAAGAGTTCCCCAACCCCTTGTCAATTGCCACCTCAGCATAAGCTCCGCCAAATAAGGATAAAATGTTTTTTTATGAGCTTGCATCAGCTAAACTAGAATTTCCTTGTTCTCTGTCTCTGGGTTAGATTTCCATGCTTAGAATGTATGGCCAAACTCTCAGCCAATGGAGGTGAAGGTTAGTGTTGGGAGGAGGATGGAACGCACTAGGGTATATAAGCATGCTTTACTCCCTGTACTGTGCCTCTCCTACTAGCTTGCTGCTGGTGGTGATGGCGCCCTTTCTAGCCAGATCATAATGAAGAAGTTTTCTGATTCTACTTTGAAAGACCTCTGACTTTTTTAATTAATTGCTGGCAGGTAGTCTCACCACACACATCCTTTGTCAAAAGCAACCTCGCTACAGCCAACCTTGGAATTCAAACCCTGGAAGTCTACAACTGCAGACAGCTCTGGTGAAATGTCTCCTCCAGGAAGCTGGGTTTCAGGGCTCTTAGACCAGCCAGGTCATAGTTGTTCTCTACCTTGCTCTCAGGCTGAAGCCTTCTTCAATGCTACGCCCTACTCACACTCTTTTTCTGATTCCTTTTGGGTGTGTTTTTCCCTTATTTGAATATAAGCTTCTTGAGGGCAGGGCCTATCTTTCCTCATGGTCTATTTGTATTCCTAATGCTTGCCACTGAGCTAGGATGGCTTTGTTGTTTTTGTTGTTGCTCTTTCGTTCAATCTTGGGTCCTACTTTTCTTGACCCCTTGGGTCCTAGCGGTGCCAGGACCTTCTGTCCTCTCCCATCTCTCAAAGTCTGTCCAAACTCGTGTTCGTTATTTCCATGACACCATCTGTCCATCTGCTGACCCCATCTCCTTTTGCCTTCAATCTTCCCCAACATCTGGGCTTTTCCAATCAGCCTGAATAGGGTGAGTTACTTTCTTGTTCCTTGGAAGAAAGGCTATGGCTTGGCACTCCTAAGCCCTTAACAGATGCTAGGGGGTTGCCTGAGTTGATTTTCCCTATAGGCAGTTCTGGATTTCTTTGTTGTTTATAGATTTTGAAAACAACAGCTTTGTTTGGGTGCAATTGAGGGTGGAACTCCAGCATGCTTCATGTCTAGCACTCATCTCTAATGATCGAGTGCTTTCTTACAACATATACGTGGGGCAGTAGCACTGAGGTGTTTGATGGAGAGCTAGGCCTTGAATCAGGAGGACAGTTCTTATAGCCTGTGACTCCTGCTTTCAAATGACTCAACCTCCATTGCCTCAGTTTCTTCTACTAAAAAATGGGGATAACAACAGCACCTACCTGGCAGCATCCCGAAGATCAAATGAGATATTTGTAAAGCTCTCTGCACATAGTAGGATCATTGCTTATCTCCATTCCCCTACCCAGGAGAAAGCAAGCTGGAGCTGGAGGCAAAGAACCAGGGCTTATGTAGGAAGTTTTTAGTAATTAACCTGTCTGTGCCTCAGGCTTTTTTCATATGGAAAATAAGGGAGCTTAAGTAGGTGACCTCTGCAGTCTCTAGAGCTTCGAAGGTCCTATGAATGACAAGGACTTGGAGGAGGAGAGGGAGCTGCCAGAGAAGGAGGAGGAGAAAGAGACTTTTCACCTATTGCTACTGGAATTGCAAACCTGTAGAATTGGGGGAAGCAATCTGTCAGTGAACAGCAAAAGGTGACATAATAAATATACCCTTTGACCTTTATAAGTGCAACTTGAGGCCACCCTGTGAAAGGATTCTCAAAAATAGGAAACCAGCTAGCTATTTGCTTTCTTTTTTTAAAAATAGCAAGATTATATATAATTGGAAAAAATGGAAACAGCCTAAGCTTTAAGCAATTAAGAGAGGGCTAAATAAATTGTACATTTATGTAGCAGAATACTGTAACATAATTAAGTCTGACAGGTATGAATAATAAACCTAAAAAGATATTTTTATGAAATAATTAAAACAACAAAAAATAGGACAAAAGAAAGGGCCAGATACTAACTATAAACATGCAAAAAGAAAAGAAAATGAGAATGAATGAACTAAGAATCCTGAAGAGGATTTTGAGGGAGGGACAGAAGAACAAAAAATATATTTGTCAAGGTAAAATGAGCTAATTTAAATCTCAATAATTATTGTTAAAATTTCCTTTGTTGAATTAATGGTTTGTGTTAAGTTTTAAATAAAACTCTTTTATAAAGTTGTAGGGAAGAAGTTTTTAGCTCAACATAAGGAACACTATTCTAATAATTTTTGCTGCTTAAAGATTTTAATGCATTAACTGGAGTGGGGTAGGGAGAGAAGGATGAGTCTGTGACTTGGCATCAGAGTAGATAAGAAAGCATTCATGCCATCAAGAAAATATACTGTACAATGAAATTCAAAGCCCTAATTCCTCCTTTCTACCCTAATACAATGTGAAGACACCATTAAAGAGGATTCCCCTTTTGGAAGTGTGAAAACTGAAAGAACGGTGAAGTATATTATACCTAAGAACTTATCTACCTCAATAATTACTATCTCATGTTAGGTATAAGAAATAAACATGGGAGACAGTGTAAAGAGATTTCCATAGGCAAAGGTATATGAGATGTCTTCTTTTAGGGGAAGTTAGATAGAAGGTGATCAGATAAAATGTAGTGGCCATGGAGGAAGGAGCCATCAGGAAGTGGTAGTAGTGCCAACGCAGGCAAAGCTGGAGAGAATACCCAGAAGGTCAGTAATGTCAGATGCTGCACAGGCATCTAAAAGGTGATCAATTAAGAGGAATCCGTGACATAATTAAGAGTTATGACCTCTGAGAAGAGGCATATTGGAGTAGGAAAAATATTGTGGCTGTTAGCGATGCCCACACTATAGTATGTTGGGTATTTACAGATACTGTCAGTATATTCTTAGGATATTTGGGATACAAAAACAAGATCACCCACATGAGTGATCTATTTGGTTGAACTCTTCAAATACATGTAGATAAACAAATGATTTGTGATTTGTTGAGCTGGAGAAAATATCTGGTATTACTGCCACCACCAATGTGGATCTCAACCCACTTATGCTTTAGTAAGTAAATCCTAGGTATGAGGCGCAAAGGACAAATAACTTGTCCAGGATGAAGATTTTTGTTTTTTTTTTTTTTTGCTTGTGAGAATATGAACCCCAGGGAAGAAATTCCCATCACCAAAGTAAATACGTGCCATCTTGGAAATTTCTCGTTGGGAAGAGTTGTTTGCAGTCACTGAGAAATTAAGTGACTTGCCCAGGGTCACAAGGAAGTCATGTCAACTCAGGTCTTCCTGATATCATTAAACATAATATCTGCTAAAATATGCTTCAAAGTATATCCTGGACATTTTTCTTTGGGTAGACAAATCCTTGGTATAAAAGGTACTAAGACATTGTGGATATAAACCTGTCCACAAAGTAAGGAAGACTTAAATGCATATATATGTGTGCAAGCTTGCATATATACATGCATGTGTACTACATGCATATGTATACTGTATGTGCATGTGTTGTGTATATATGCATTGTGCATATGTGTATATATGAGGAACAATGTGTATATAACAATATATCATAAAAATATTTCTTATATATAGGCTACAAACATAAACACAAGCATATACATATACATGTATAACATGATATATGGGCATGAGATGTATATTCTGTCTATACTATATATATATATCTGATGCACACACACACACACACACACACACACAACTTTCCTTGATAAAATGAATCACAAGAAGGCATTGTTTCTATTCTGACTAGTATGCAGATGCCCCTTTGTGAGGCACAGCTACCAGGACTGCTGCAGGGAGAGAGAATTAAATGATAGCCTGACAATTTGGAAAACAATAGGTCAGCTATGGCCATCATTGACAAATAGTGAGCCCGTGACCATAATATGTTGGTATGAAGGACCCAAACTTCCAAGGAAGCCAGAGAGCTTAGTGTACACAACTGTCCCTCTATATGGTCAGCAGCTTGACACTCCTGGAACATCGGAATCTGTATTTTTAGATCCGTCTGTATTTGGATGTAGAAGAGCCATCAAAAGAATCACATTATTAAATAGAAGTTTCAATCCAATAAGCATAATATACCACAATATGAAAGGTATTGAGCATACCAAGTTAATATCTATCTATCTATCTATATACACATAGAAATATATGTAATACCTTCATGAAGTTTGCTTACATGCTCCTTGGGGGAGGAGTGTATGTCATAGAAGAGATCACTGTTCACTTAGGGTTGAAGAATAAGGCAACTGTGATGTTGGTAGCCCACCATTGACATCTCACAATTCTCCGATTTACATATGATCTCATGGCACTAATTTTAATGAAAATCCCCATTTTATTGAATGCAGAAAACTGAAATAAATATTTTTGTTCTTTTCCCCTCTGCCACAAGAAAATGTAAAGAAATTACTATATTTGACCACTTGAGGAAGTTGGTCAATTCCAGTTTCTGCATTAAGTAATGAATTTGGTCACACTCTCTGCATATTCACTTCAATTATTGTGTGTTACCCCCAAACAATAATAATATCTTACATTTATCTAGTTATCTGATGTTAGAAAATATTTCATATAAATTATCATTTCTACAACAACCTTTTGAGGTAAAGTATTGAGAGACAGAGAAGGTTGGTGTCATCTCTATAGTTTATAATCATGAAAGAGCACTGAGAGCTTGTGACTCGCCCAGGGTTCCATAGTCAGTAAAGGTCAGAAGTATGTATTGCCCTGACGTCTCCTTGATTCTGTGTGTCTGTCTTCCTTCTTCCCCTCCTCTGTCCTGTCTCTCTTTGTCTCTGCCCATTCCTCCCTTCTTTCTTTTTTCCTCCTCCTCCTCCTCTTCTTTTCTCTCTGTCTTTGTCTTTCTCTCTCTGTCTCTCTCTCTCTCTGTCTTTCTCCTTCTCCTTCCCTCTTTCTTCCCTCTCTCTCCCCCCATCTTCCTCTCTCTTCTGCCATGTGTTCCTTTAACAAATATTATAATACTCATGTATTTTATAAATACCTACATGGTATGTAGTAAGGTTAGAGCCAAGATTGGAACTGTTGAGGGGGAAAAACCAAGGGATTCAGGAACTATTTAAGGTTTCCTGAGTCCTAGAGAGGGTTGGGGCCATCTGGGATGAATTCATGATTTCAAACACTCTTTAAGTCAAGGTGGCAAAGATTTATTACATTTTACAGCGGGCAAGAGTTCTTAGGGAAGTTGCAACCTTACAAGGGCACAGGGAAAGTTTAAATATGAGATTTGGGGGAGAAACTTGTCAATTAGGTGTTTGGGGGTGGGATTAGGGAGTAGTTAAGGGGCGGTCAGTTCTTAAAGGAATATGCACTTTTTGTATCTACTGGAGCAGATATCTTACCCAGAGTTCACTGGGAAATAGCCCAAGAAGGGGCTACCCCTGGGTATGGTTTTGACTGTGAAACATCACTAAGTGAACTAGTGGTCACGGCTGACTAGGAATATCCAGGTGACTTCCATCAAATGTCTTGTTAGACAAGACAAATGGAAGGGAATATACATTTGACTATGTCTAGGATACGTATCAGGAAGGTCAGTAAGTAGTAAATATTTTTATGTCCCAATGCACAGCCAATTAGCGATAAACAAGGAGTTGGATCAATAAATTCTACACATGCATCTGGCCACAGTATCAGAAGGAGAGTTAAGTGTTTTATTAAGACATGCTGACCTTGAACTGGAGAAGGACTGCTAGGGCCAATGCTTTGAAGCTAGGGAGAGATGCGATTTTAGAACTGGGGTCCAGGCACAGGCACCCAAGCAGAGGCTAAGGAGAAATGTGATGTTAGAATTAGGGTCCAAACACAAGCACCCAAGCACCCCCATCAGAACTCATATCCTCTCTTTCCACCGTTAGCCGGAAGAGGGCAGAAGTGGCAGCGATGAGCTGAAGGAAGGTCAATTAGGTCAATGGAAACTTGATCTCAGGGAAACAAGCTCAGAGCTTCCTGAAGATCAGAGCCCACAGTGAGTAGATGGTACTGCTCTGAGAATTTTTGGTTTACTTTCATTTCAGATGTTTAAGCAAAGGCTGAAACTTGGCAGATACGATGTATAGGGAGATTTTGTTCCTCTTCTGGTTGGAATAAATGACCTTTGAGCTCTTTTCTGTATAGAATGGGTAATTCTGTGACTCTCCCTCACTTCCTAGGCCCATCCATTTTCTAAGTCCATTTATGCCCTCGCCCCTCACCCCCATCTCCCAAGGTCACCAGTCTAATAATAAGATTTCATTATCACCCACATGACTTCTTGCTTCCTACCAGTCTCCCAGTCTTTATACCACTACCACTTGTCATTCAATTGTTATTCAGTCTTTCCCAACTCTTCGTCATTCCATTTGGCATTTTCTTGGCAAGGATGCTGGAGTAGTTTCCCATTTCCTACTCCAGCTCATTTTACAGATGAAGAAACTGAGGCAAACATGGTTAAGTGACTTGCCCAGGGTCACATAAATACTAAATGTCTGAGGCCAGATTTGAATTCAGGAAGAGAAGTCCTCCTGACTCTAGGCCAGGTACCAAACTTGTTTTTTAATAGATCTGCTCTCACCCCCCTGCTCAAAAACCTCCCTTGACTCCCTGCTGCCTCCAGAGTATGCTTCATGCTGATACACCCAGCAATGAATGACTTAGGCAATCTCATCCTATATTTCCATTTTGATATGAAAATAAAATTTTAAACTTCAGCAGTTTTATGTTGCTCCTATGATAAAATAAAAACTCTTCTGGCATCCATAAGCCCCCACAGATAGGCTCCAACTTCTCTTTACAAACTGACTGTATATGGAACTACTTGATATATGACCTTAGATCTCCCGTCTCTGTTATTGCACCAGCCATCCCCAATGCCTGGAATGATTTATGATCTTCCCTTTGCCTCTCAGAATCCCAGCTACCTTGGAGGAGCCTGTACCGTGAGCTCAGCTCTGTTTAGTGCAAAGAATGGAGGTGGCAAAGTGCTCACATTATCTCAATTCCTGCTGCATATTTACATTGAACTGGAATCTATTACAATATTATGCATAATTATAACTGCAAACAGTGTGAATTCAAATACATCAGACTAATTCAGGGAATTCATTGCTAATTCATACTTATCAGGACTTGGTTGTAAGCATGAAAGTCCAAGCTCCTTGAGGGCAGGGCTTACTGAGGCCTTTCTTTATATCCCCAGTACTTAACAGTTCCTGGCACCTGAGGAGTAATGGATGTTGTCATTATGGGGACATCATTACTTGGATTTTCCGTATTCCCCTATTTAACCCCAGCACCAAGGGAAAAACAAAAACAAAAAAATTCTTTACTTTGTTTACATTTTGTATTTACTGTTCTGGGTACATATTATATTGAATGTAAGTGCTCTTTGGGGGCAACACATTTCATTTTAGGGATGTTTTTGTTTGTTTGTTTTGTCCCAAGAACCTCACAGAAGTTCAGCCTCATAATAGAGGCATATTCAATCATTTTTGAACTGAATTGACGTACCGTATAAGTGTGAGTCATTATTATTAAGAGGGGGAAAGGAATAGGCATTGATATAGTACCTACTATGTACCAGAAACTGTGCTAAACACTTTTTACAAAGATTAATTCACTTGATCCTCACACCAACTCTGTGAGGTAGGCACTGTCAACCCCATTTAACAGTTAAGGAAACTGAGACAAACACAGGTTAAATGACTTACCCAAGGTCACATATCTAGTAAGTGTCTGAGGTTGTCCTGGAATTCAGGTCTTTCCATCTCTGTGCCTAACACTCTATCTATGTACCATCTCTACCTATGTGATCGATGATGATGATGATGTTGGTGATGGTCATTATCATGATAAAGTACTACTACTACTGTTACCTACCACCACCACCACCGCCACCACCACAATGGAGTTAAGATAGTAGTGATCTGGAACTATCCTGCTGTTTCTCCTTTATGTTTAATGTTCTAGGGACTATTGCATTGGCAGGCAAAGATAAAATGCTGCTTTTCATAATTAAATAAGGGTTTGGGAATGACAGTTCATCTTCTACTGAAAACATCATCGGCACAATTCCAGTAGCACATGAGATAATGGGTTTAAAATGTATTTCCTGTTGCCACGAAGTTTTGATTTTTTCCACCTTGTCTCTATATTTAATTTTTCCTTCATATAGTTTAGCTGATAAGGGTATATGGTCATCTCAGTGATTGTGAGCAGTGAGTTTATCTGTTTTAGTTCTCTGATTCCAATCAAGTTTATTTTTGAAAATTCTCAAGGATATCGTTACATCTATATGTGCTATATGACATTTAGTAATTTCTTTATTGAAGACAATAGCCTTATGATGTACTATTCCTGTCTTGATGCCTTAACTTGTGCTATTATTTTTCGGAACACACTATATGTTGTACAATTTCTACTTTTTTATATAATATGCATTATCAGCAGGCCTGAGATCCTTAAGATGAACCTGGCTGTAATTTCGAGTAGGAAAGAGCTAGTCTTGAACACCGTTTGTGAACTCTTCAGTTTCTTTGACCAGCTCTATATGACCACTACTTGTTTTTCCATACAATTACTATTTGTTTCCTTTATGTTCACCACATTCCAGGTACAGCTCACTTCCCTTTGTGTAATCATATTCTTGTTCATGATAATAATGGAACATAGGCCTTCTGTTTCATGTTTCGTTAAATTTGCTTTAAAAACATTCAATTTATCGGGAAAATATAGCTGACCCCAAATTGACCACATCTTCCTTCTTGGGGTTTCTTTCTTCTCTAGTGTCTTTGCATCCCCAGACAATAAGGTAAAAGTTTGGAAAGTGTTTGAATTGTTCCTTTTGACCTTTCCACTCCTTTGACTCCCTGATTGGCCCTCACCATCAACTATTGATTAAGAGCAGTGAGAATATCTGATAAATGTATTTTCTGGAGCTGGTGGGGAAGTGCAGAGGACAGAGCATTGAACTTGAACTCAGGAAGACCCGAGGTGAAGTCTACCTCAAATACCAGCCATGTGACTCAAATCCCATGGCCTCTTAGCAGCTCTATTCATTCATCCATAATTTAAGTGTACTGATAGTACCTATCTCAATGGTTTCTTGAAAGGATCCATTGAGTTGATATATATAAAGTTCTCTGCTAGTTTTAAGGTGTTATCTGAGTGCTAGCTAGTCAATCTTTCCTTTTTGGTTTCCAGTAAGTGGGCTATGTGATTCTGAGTTTTCTGGTTTGCAGACTGTCTAGATAGCGCTATCATCTTCTTCAAGAAGAGTCATCTTCACTGTTTTTCTCCAGCCCTTTCTGTAATAGTGGTGTTTGCTGTTAGTTCTTAGGAGCATTTTTGAGAGATCCTCTTTATCTCTCATGATTCTTCTCATGGAAACAGCCACAACATAAATTGTTCTGTACAAGTCCCCAGAAGTATTTCTTTTCACATTTTCTGTCAAATACTGTAGGAGAATGTGTACATCCTTGGTGGTAACAGCAGCTACTATCTCTTGTGAATGATTCTTGTTCATATACCTGGCCTACCAATTACATTCCTGTTGTCATATTCAAAAAGGCTTTAAAAAATGACTTAAATATCTCTGTGTCCTTTGGAAATTATTTGTTCTATCAGAATCATTCTTGGCTTCCCTAGCATTAGTTCAGCAGAACTTCTGGATTTTAGGTTAAATGAAGATTTTCTATAATATCAGATTCCCCAGCTTTTCCTTCTTCAGACTTACCTATATCTTTGATTTTCACATCTGCATCTATAGAAGAACTTATTTCTGAAGATCAATCTGCATTGACCTGACATACATTATTATATCATTTTAGCCAAAAGTGTTGTGGGTGTGAAAGGATCTAAAGCCCTTGCTGAAAACTGGTAAAGTCTGTTTCCAATTTTGTTATGCTGTATTACTGGTGCATAATGAAAATATTCACATTTCTCGTCCATATTATATGCCTTCATGTTTCGCCCTGGTTAAGGGTCTGTGCCATCTGCATTGATACATTTTTATAAGGTTCTGATACATCTTGTTGTCTTGGGGCACCAGAATTAGCACCCTTCACTCTTCTGTCTTCAATATCAATGTACCCAGTGCTAATCATATACTAGGGACTAGACATATAAGTACAAAGAAGAGCAAATCCCTGTTCACAAGGCCCTTCCACTCTAGACCTAGCCTGCACCCCCTACAATGCTCTATCTTGTTTCTTGATTCCTAGATAAGGTGCTAGTTAAATCAGTTCAAATTGCAAAGCGCAATTCTTTAATGACTCAAGGCTTCTTCAAACTCTTCATTACTTTTCAAAAGATCTCTGGAAACAAAAAGTTCCCACCATATGTCACCCTGTGTGGCACTCCTGTCTCTGCCAGCTTCTGCCCTTCCTTCCCTGCCCACTCACAGTACGGATAATGGCATGGTTTTTAATGGAGCACAAATTATTATGATTATCATTACTTGCCCATGTTACTCTGCTTAGTATAGGATATGCTCTAGTCAAACTGGAGCCAGCATGGTAGGGTGGAAATATCATTGGATTAGAATTTGAGAGTGTGGGGGGAAGGGCCAAGATGGCAGCTGGAAAGCAGGGACTTGCGTCAGCTCCCCGCCAAGTCCCTCCAAAAACCTATAAAAAATGGCTCTGAACCAATTCTAGAATTGCAGAACCCAAAAAATAGTGGAGGGAAGCAGGGCTCTAGCCCAGGACAGCTTGGATAGTCTCTGGGTAAGGTCTATCCCACACAGAGCTGGGAGCAGAGGGGAGGGGAGCTGAGTGGAGCAGAGCCCAGCATGGGCAGCGTGGACCAACCAGACCAGGAGCTGGGTGGAGCAGGCCCTAGCGCCCTGAATCAGTGAGCTGTAGCAGTTACCAGACTTCTCAACCCACAAACACCAAAGACAACAGAGTAGGTTAGTGGGAAAAGCTGCTGGGGCCAGGGGGATAGAGTTTGAGGTTCAGCCACCACCCCCGGGGCAGCGGAGGTGGGGCAGCTACAGAACTACAGGTGCACTTACTTCCAGCCCCAGGTCCACCTGATGGGAGGAGTTAAGTGGCAGATCAGAGCAGGAGTGCAGAGTCTGCTGAAGATGTAAGTCCAGTCTGGGTTGGGGGTTGTTGGGGAAGGAGGAGTGCTGGTGTGGCAGAGCTGGCACATCCCCCAAAGCTTGGAACATAGAACTCTTTACTCTACAAGCAGTCATACCATGCTGAAAATCTCAAGGGTCAAGTAAGTTGGCTGGGAACATGGCCAGGCAGCGAAAATGCACCCAGATCCAGTCTCAGACTTTGGAATCCTTCTTTGGTGACAAAGAAGACCAAAACATACAGGCAGAAGAAGTCAACACAGTCAAAGAGCCTACAACAAAAGCTTCCAAGAAAAACATGACCTGGTCTCAGGCCATGGAAGAGCTCAAAAAGGATTTGGAAAAGCAAGTTAGAGAAGTAGAGGAAAAATTGGGAAGAGAAATGAGAAGGATGCGAGAAAACCAAGAAAAACAAGTCAATGACTTGCTAAAGGAGATCCAAAAAAATACTGAAAAATATACTGATGAAAACAACACCTTAAAAAATAGACTAATTCAAATGGCAAAAGAGCTCCAAGAAGCCAATGAGGAGAAGAATGCCTTGAAAGGCAGAATTAGCCAAATGGAAAAGGAGGTCCAAAAGACCACTGAAGAAAATAGTACTTTAAAAATTAGATTGGAGCAAGTGGAAGCTAGTGACTTGATGAGAAATCAAGATATTCTAAAACAGAACCAAAGGAATGAAAAAATGGAAGACAATGTGAAATATCTCCTTGGAAAAACCACTGACCTGGAAAATAGATCCAGGAGAGATAATTTAAAAATTATTGGACTACCTGAAAGCCATCATCAAAAACAGAGCCTAGATGTCATCTTTCAAGAAATTATCAAGGAGAACTGCCCTGATATTCTAGAGCCACAGGGCAAAATAGAAATTGAAAGAATCCACCGATCACCTCCTCAAATAGATCCCAAAAAGAAATCTCCTAGGAATATTGTCGCTAAATTCCAGAGTTTCCACATCAAGGAGAAAATACTGCAAGCAGCCAGAAAGAAACAATGTGAGCATTGTGGAAACATAATCAGAATGTCCCAAGATCTGGCACCTTCTACATTAAGAGATCGAAGGGCTTGGAATACGATATTCCAGAGGTCAATGGAGCTAGGATAAAAACCAAGAATCACCTACCCAGCAAAACTGAGTATCATGCTCCAAGGCAAAATATGGATTTTCAATAAAATAGAGGACTTTCAAGCTTTCTCAGTGAAAAGACCATAGCTGAATAGAAAATTTGACTTTCAAACACAAGAATCAAGAGAAGCATGAAAAGGTAAAGAAGAAAGAGAAATCATAAGGGATTTACTAAAGTTGAACTGTTTTGTTTACATTCCTACATGGAAAGATGATGTGTATAATTCATGAGCCCTCAGTATTAGGGTAGCTGAAGGGAATATGCATGTATATATATCTATATATATCTATATATATCCATATATATATCTCTAAATCTCTATATCTATATCTATCTATCTATCTATATCTATATCTATATGTTTATGTATATATATGTATATGTGAGTGTGTATGTATGTATATATGTATGTGTATATATATATGTATATGGAGAGAGAGAACAGGCACAGGGTGAGTTGAAGATAAATAAGGTATGAGAGAGGAACATATTGAGAGAGGGAGATAGGGACAGATAGAAGGGGGTAAATTATCTCGCATAAAAGTGGCAAGAAAAAGCAGTTCTGTAGGAAGAGAAGAGAAGGCAGGTGAGGGGGAATGAGTGAATCTTGCCCTCATCAGATTTGACCTGAAGAGGGAATACCATACATACTCAATTGGGTATCTTACCCCACAGGAAAAAAGGATGAAGAAGTTAAAAAAAAGGGGGGATGATAGAAGGGAGGGCAGTTGGGGTTGGAGGTAATCAAAAACAAACACTTTCGAAAGGGGACAGGGTCAAGGGAGAAAATGCAACAAAGGGGGAGAGGTTAGGAAGAAGCAAAATATAGTTTGTGTTTCACAACATGACTATTGTGGAACAGTTTTACATAATGACATGCATGTGGCCCATGTTGAATTGCTTGACTTCTTAGGGAGGGTGGGTGGGAAGGGAAGAGGGGAAAGAAGTTGGAACTCAAAGTTTTAAAAAATAGAAAAGGACCCATATGTACAAGAATATTTATAGCAGCTCTCTTTGTGGTAGCCAAGAATTGGAAAGCAAAGGGATGCCCATCAATTGGGGAATGGCTGAACAAGCTGTGGTATATGAAGGTGATGGAATACTATTGTGCCATAAGAAATGGGGATGATGCAGACTTCATAACAACCTGGAAAAACCTACACGACATAATGCTGAGTGAGCGGAGCAGAGCCAGGAGAACGTTGTGCACAGCCACAGATATGTGGATTCCGTGAGGACCAACCCTGACATACTGCGCTTCTCTCAGCAACCTAAAGGGGCAAGGACAAATCCAGGGGACTCACGATGGAGAATGCTATCTTCATTCAGAGAAAGAACTGCGAAGCTTGAATACAGACTGAGGCACACTACATGCTCGCCTTTTCTGCTTCTCTTTTGTTTTTGGTTTTGTTGTTTTTTTTTTTTTTTTGGTTCTGTTTCTTCTTTCTTATGATTCATTCCATTGGTCAAAAAAAAATAGATGTTTAAAAACAAAAATGTTTTTGCATGCAACTAGAAAATAAGATACACATGCAATGGGGTGTAGAAATTTATCTTGCCCTACAAGAAAGGAAGGGAAAAGGGGATGGGAGGGGAGTGGGGTGACAGAAGGGAGGGTTGACTGGGGAACAGGGCAACCAGAATATATGCCATCTAAAAAAAAAAGAAAAAAAAAGAATTTGAGAGTGTGGGTTCTATTCCCAGCACTGACACTCTGTGTGTAATGTTAGTCAAACTAGCTCATCTTGCTGGGCCTTAATTCACTCATCTTTAAAATGGAGAGATTGAATTAGATGAGAAGTAAGGTCTTTTCTGGCTTTAAACATATGATCCAATGAATAAATGAATCAATCAGTCATGCATTTGTTAGATACCTACAGTTGGCCGGCACTGGGCTAGGCGTTGGTAATATCTGCTGAGTATGCACTGAGCTCTCATATCTCAAAGGCTTTGCTTACACTTTTCCTTTGACAGGAAATATCCTTTGTCCCCATCCTTTAAAGCCCAGCACAAAGGCCACTTCCTCCAGGAAGTCATCTGTGATTTTACTGGTGCAGTAACAACTTCCCTCTTCTGATCTCATATAAAAATGAATTTTTCAGTCCTCTGATACACACATACACACACACACACACACACACACTGTCTGTCTGTGTGTGTGTCTCTCTCTCTCTCTCTCTCTCTCTCTCTCTCTCTCTCTCTCTCACACACACACACACACACACACACCCACACACACCCAACACAGTTTTTTCTTTAATCTTAATTATCTTGACCTTACATTAAATTATACAATGTTCCTTAAGAGCTACAATTTATCTAAATTTTATATTTCCCTCAGTACAAAAGAAAATATTCTATAAACAAGAGGTACTTGGTACATGAATAAAAATGAATAGAGAAGTATAGGGAGATTTCTTTGAACTGATATGAAGTAATCGGGATAAGCAAAATGAAATACACAGTGATTCCAATGAAGTCCATGGAAAGAAAAATAGAAACCAAATCAAATCAAAAGCAGAGAAATTATGCTTTTCTAGTTTGGCCACAAAGAAAGGGATTAGAAGTCCCCCCCTCCCCACCCCCGCCCCACTCACACACACACATGCACACACTGTTTTGTAGAGTTGAGTCCAAGGCCAAGGAATGCTGCATGTAATGTCAGAGTTATTTGGACATTTTGCATCTTTGCTGAATTCCTGTACCCTCTATTTTATTCTTTGTAATAAGAGATGACTCTGAGTGGGAGATAGGTGGGATGAGGTATGATGGAATATTGATTGGATGCAAAAAAAAATTTAAAAAAATGTTTTAAAAGAAAGAAATATAAATTTAAAACATGTGTATTCAGTGCTTACAATATGACAGCCACTATTTGTTTTATGTGACCCTTTTTAACTCTGGGAGATTGTAAATTCCAAAAGGGCAGAGGTCACAGCTTAACTATCTTTGTATTTATCCAGTGCCTAGTGTGGTGCATAGCACAACAATTGAAGGAATGTATGCATTTTTGTGAGTTTTCCTACGGTCATATTGGACTGCATTGTTTTATTCACTGCTGAAAGTTTGTTGAGCTGAGCTGTGGAAGGAATATCTCTGTATTGTTTTTAGGCCACAACCCTTAATCTCTACCAAATTCAAACGTCAAGAAGTTAGAAATTAGATCTAATGAAGGAGAAAATGATGCAGCTGGTAATGTAAGAGGCCGGTTTTGACTTCAGTATCAAGGCCTCCCAAAAAAGCTTGTTTAGCCTCTTTGCTGTTAATTTAAATCCATTTTTGCAAGGGGGTGTGGTTGGGTGGGGAAACCGCTGACCAAAATAACTGACTATTGCTGGAAGCTGAAGTTTTAGTGGTACTTCCTTAGGGAAAATTGAGGTATGCAATGATGCATGAGGTATGTAACAACACAAACTGAGGTCCTTCTGCAGCATGTCAGTTTTTCAATGGGCACATTGTCCTCTCAATGAGGATGTCCCTCCAGGGATGCAGATAGCAGCTAATTTATACTTTGTTATACTCTGTATTTTTGTACATTTCCTCCCAAGAACCATGAGATCCTAATCTTAAAGTTGGAAGTGATGATAGAGGTCATCTGATCCAATGCCTTCATTTTACAGATGAGGTAATATTTGGGTTAAGTAACTTGCCCAAGCTAACACAATAAATAATTAACCAAGTCTGGATTGAAATTCATGTTCTTTGACTGAAATACCCATCGTTATTTTCACTGTGCCTATTTTCCATTAATACTTCCTGGAAAATCTACCCAGACTTCTAGGAGAAACAGCAAAACACTCTGAGGCCTAACACCATAGATCCTCAGCCCAGTGCTTAGATATTAGGATGAACTGTGTCCTCATTCAAATAGTTACTCCCTCCAGTGATGCAGATTACCAGCCATCAATCCCTGTTTCTCCTCCTTCATTCCTTCTATATACTTCCTGAATTTCCCACCAGTGGTTCAGCTAATCTTCAGGGAGAAAAGCTTTCTTTGTCCATCACAGATCAATGAGGCATCTTGGCTTAGACTATGTTTATCCCTCACAGATGCTAGGTGACTGATCCATTTCTTTTTCGGTAACACATTTCTCTGAGGACATATTTTATAGCACATCTGCATAATTTCTCATTTGAAATCAGTTACAGTCTGCTCATACCCAGCATGCATCTCTGTACTACTCTTTGTGTGATGCTCAACTTCCTTTTTCTGGAAACTGTGCTGTTGCTTGCATACAACTTTGCCACAAGAATATTGATATCCGCAATATGGATGTTTTTGTGAGACTCTTCGTATCATTAAAAGAACTCCACAATATATACTTCTACACACACAAACACTATATATTTATATGCATATACAATCCTAAGGCACTTTCAGGAAGAGATAGGAAGGCAACGTGTGCTAGACAAGCCAAAGCACCACCACCACCACCGTTTTGACCACCATTTCCTCTTAGAGACTGATGCAGACTGCACACCACCTAAAAATAAAAGCCTTCGAAATAGAAATGCTTCCAACCCAATATGAAAGTCATTATCTTGGGAAATGACTCCTATGGTAAAGCAGCCTGGCAGTTTCTCCTATGGGTGCTACATCCTCATCTACTGATGGTACCGAAAAGAAAGATCTTTCGCTAACATCCTTGGTTCTGTCAAATTGTTTAGCTTCAGAACCTAATATGATTTTAATAATGGAAATAACATTAAAGAAAAGGTGTTACGATCTGCTTTGTTGCTGGGTCCAAAAGACTATAGGACTTTGGGATCTGACTTGCAACTGAAACCTGGAAGACTTTTTGTCTTTGCCATTGGAATATGAGTTCTTTGAGAACAGGGACTGTCCTACTTCTCTATCTGTATCTCTGTTGCTTGGGACTTTGCTCATAGAAATCACTTTGTAAATGCTTCATTCATTCATTCTTTTATTTTTCATTTATATAGTGTGTATCTGAAAAAAAAAAAAAACCTGCCCACAACTTTATTGTGAAAGTAAAGCTCTGTAGGTTATCAATGCAGCAAAAATCATAAACTGGACAACACAGTTTCTTCATCCATGGTAGTCTTTCCTATATGTGTCATTTTGAGTCATAAAGGGGATTATGTTGGAGGTTTTGCACTGTTTTAGATGCTCATTCAATCGTTGTCCAACATGTCCATATTGGTAACTAGCCTTCTGAAAAAAAACATGCTAAGTCAATTCTACAACCCAGGTCTTAGGAAGACTAAGAGATGGGAGAGGAGAGTCAGGTAGAAAGGTTGAGAGGATGATTTAAAATCAACATTTAACACACCAATGTATTTTTTTAAATTTTAAAACCCCCAGTTTGTCTTGTTCCCTTTAAAAAAAAACATATGAACATCATTTGAAGAACCTGAGGATATTACGCATTAAAGAAACATCTTCATGGGGTATGATAATCATGTGGAGGAGGTGTGAAAATTGTTTGGTTGCCCTAAGAGGGCAGGAATTGAAGCAGGGACTAGGATTTTCTGAGGCTGCTTTAGGCTTGAAGGAAGGAAAAGCTCCATTAACATTTATAAGTATTCAAAAATAGAGGAGATTAACTGGGAAGAAATGACCCTCCATACTCTGGAGGTCTTCAAGCCATTGTTAGATGACCACTTTTCAGGTGTGGTTCCAAGGAAAAGAACCAACTATCATGTCAATTAGACTGCCTTCCAATTCCCATGCCAAGGCTTCCAAGCCTACCAAGCAACTTGGATTTTCTTGGCCTCAGTTCATCATAAAATAAGGAGGAAGGACTCAGTCTCTAATGTTCCTTCCATGTATAAATCCATGATCTTATGATCCTATGAGTTCCTATGATTCTATCAGGAATGGAGTGTCCTATGTCAGTTCATGTAACTACCCATTGATGACTATCCAACCCATGTGACACATATCTGGTATGGTTGCCAAACAGGTTCCTCATATTGTGCTTTGAACTTTCCTAAATTTCTTTGGACATTTGAAGGAATTCAGTGAGACACATGGCCAGTGGTTATCCCTAGCTCTTCACAGACATCCACTCCTTTTCCACTCATACATTTCCATGATGACATCTTTTCCTCTTGTTCTCTCTCTTAGTTCTGTGTTTGTAATGTGCCACAGTCTCCTCCTCCCCACCACGTTGCCCTCTGAGTGATCCTTATTTTCAGTTATGCTATGGGGATGCCCTATAGAAGCCCACTGACTTTAATTTTTCCATCATTTGTTTGACTAGAAAATATGCCCAAAAGGAAGAAAATTGAATTGCTTGCAGGAAAATTGTGCCATTCTGAGTTCCATTGCTCAAATATAGAATGAGACATCATATTATTCTGAGTTTAAAAGTGAATGTCATCTGAGAATTCTCAACTAGTCAGGCACTTCATGGCTTCTAATATTTCTTTACTACATTAACTATATTAGCATTTGACCCTTTGCAATCGTACCTCTTAGGAAGGGTATTTCAGCGGTCAAGGTCTGGGTTATGACTAACTTATTGACATTCCATTCCCTGCCTGATGTAGCACTCAAAGATTCAGATATTATTTCAGAGAAATTCACTGAATAGCATAACATTAGAGAAGCATTGCAAGTAAATGGATTTGACTTTCCAATTGACTTTGAAATCCACTGTATTACTACACAGGGTATCTTTTGTCTTCTTCCTTTATGCTATTTCTTCCTCCAATTCCATTTGGGTCATTTCACGATCTGAGATTTGATTTCATTTTTATGACAATGCAGAAATAATAGAGTCCCATATTTGATTCAGCCATAAGTTATGCTACTTTTCCATAAGTATCTAATTCCTGCTAAGAATTTATGTAATGGCCACTACCATGCCGCTGAAGTGAGCCTTCCTTTGGAATTTACAACAGCCCTGGTAAGGAAGAGGTTGACGTGATGCCATTCCAAAGGTGATCCAAATTCTAAGATTGCCATTGAGACACTTTAATTAGGATGAAAATGCACCTTCTCTCTTATGTCCTCTGGTTTAAAGAAAACCAAATGAATTTGAAATAAATTCCTCATGCTTGATTTCAGCCCAGATTTTCAGCTGGGGGGCTTGGGCTTATTGCATTTTGGATTCTGGTGGGGGGGGTTGAAAAAAGAACTGATCCATCTGTCTTTGAGTCATCTGAGCATGAAAGGAAAACTAAACACACACACATACACACACACACAAACACACAGTTCTGGGTGTTTTAGCTGTCAAGGCAATTGCTCAAATATAATTTTGTGCTTGGGTAACTCAAGAGTGGATTAGTTGCAAAACTTCTGATTTGGCATTTGCTGCCTGCAGTTCTGAAGAGAGAGGAAGTCAGCCTTGTTTCTAGAAAGATGTTTGTGAAAATGATAATTCAGGAAACAGCTGCAATCTGCGTCTCATCTCTCCTACATGAATGATGAGCATATCTGCATTGCTCCTTTGGAATTCAGCAAGGCTAAACTGTTCCAGATGTTATTACGGTTGAGTATTTGCTTTTCCCAGCATTCCTTTAACCCCTGGGGAAGGCCAGTTGTCTAGTTGTCTCCCAACAAAGACTTTTGTGTCATTTCCAGGTGTCACAAAGAGAAGCCCTAGAGACAAGGGCTTCTCATGTGGGCTGGTCATTGCTTAAGGCTTGTTCCCATGAGCAACCTTCCAGGAGGCTTCAGGGCTGTTTGCAGAGTGCAACTCTAAAAGGCTTAAGTTAACATTATTAATAAAATGTACACACTGCTCTGATATTATCAAGAGTGGCCTCCGAGAAGAACATCACTTACAATGGAACAGCTGGTAATTCGGGAATTTTAAAAGAAGCACAGCTGGCTATGCTGGATTTTCTTTTCATTTTGTTTTCCTAAGTAAAATGAGTATGTTACTGGCTATTATTTTGGTGAGTGATTAGTAATCTAAAAGGGGGACCTCTGGTACATGCTTGTTTTTGTTTGTCTTTCATAGGATTGACATACATTTGGACCTCAATGATACATGAGTATCTAGAGAAAATGGACACTCACTTAATGAGGAAAGAGAGAGAGAGCTGTGGAGGCAAGAGTGTTGGCTCCTAGTGTCTCACTACCTGGGTTCAAATTGCACCTTTGTAATAGACTTGGGCAAGTCTTCTAACCTCTCTGTTTCTCCATCTCCTCATTTATAAAATCAGTAGGTTGGAATAGCAAGCCTCTGAGATCTCAGATCATTTCCATTTCTCTATTTGTGATCTTATGGTCCAAGACCGAGGTCCTTCTCAACTCTCTTCTTCAGGTTCTTGCTGGAACAAACTATTTACCAAAAAATGATCTTTCTTGTGCTGTTGGATCCCATGATATTCCTTCCCTCCACACTTTGCACAGAAAGGTTTTCAACCTGTACTTATTCTCAAAGGGTTGTTTTCCTTTAATACATTCCATATTTATGATGTACTGACATATAATGTTATCTAATAAGCAGAATGTTGTTTAGTCATATTTTCAGTCAGGTCTGATTCTTCAGGACCTTTTTAATGTGGCTTTCTTGGCAATGTAGTAGAATGGTTTGCCATTTCCTTCACCAAATAAGCATGATAAGTATAATGAATATGATGTGGAATGATGCAGTGTAACAAAATACATGGGTAAACGTACACATATGTGTATATGCATATACATACGGCATATATATTCATATACATAGACATATGTTATTGATCATATCACTTCATGCTGATTTGAAGAAAGAAATGAAAAATCATACTAGTATCTTTCCCAAGCAAACCCAAAAGGGGGTCATGAAGAGTTGTACAGGCCTGACAAATGACTAAACAACCACTTATTATATGACTACACACATGCGCACACACACACGAAAATCAAATTAGATAAAATTAGCTTAATCATAGAGCTTAGAAGTATGAACAATTAATTAGAGTATGTTCTAAAAGACTGACTCTTTTTAACCCTATTACCCTGTCCTGTACTGCCTGAAGGCCAGATAGGTCACGTTTCATCCTGACCCCTGATTTTGTTGGCGCCCTTAGAGGCAATTGGTATATAGCCTCTGTGTCATTGATTCCAGACCCCATCAACAGTGCTCCCCAGATTTGAGGTGAAGCCCCCCTGCACTCCAGCCCTTGAAGATTTGGGGATACCTAAGCTTTCTGTAAATGTCCCCAGCCTGCCACTCATGCTTGTATTTCCTCAAGGAGAGCGGTGGTCTCCTGCATTCCAGTTTTACTTCACTATTAGCAGTCAGATTATCTTTTACAAAGAAATATTTCTTTCAAAAATATATTCACACCTATATAAGCTTACTTCCTTAATATGTGGTAAGCAAAATATCCTTTCCCTCCTCTGCAACCTCAGTTCATGGGGAGTAGAAGGAGATTCATTTCATAGCTTAGCTCAGTTCCTGTTGAGCACAGTCCCAGCTCCAAGTCCAAACATTCCTTTAGGGTCAAGTAACAGGAACCTGTTTTCCTTGCAAGGGGTGCTAACTCAGCAATCACTCTTGGGGTTCTGGCCCCATGTTCACCATAACTTGAACCTCTGGGCCCAGTGGAGATTACTGAGGCATTTGAAACTAAGGACAAGCAAGAAAGCAAGTCAAACACACCAACACTTTTTCTGGAGTCGAGGTGAAGGGGGAACAGAGGAAGCAATCCCTTCACCTCTCACCTGTTCCATCCATTTCTCCTGCCCTTTAAATGAACTGTGAACACTGTGTATGCAACATAAAGAAGCAGAACAGGAAAGAAATATAACCAGAAAGAGAAAGCGACTGTCTCACTTTCAGTAGTTTTACAGACTATGTGGCCTGTCAAAGGGGGCTACCCTCACCCTTGAGGTAGAGGACACAGAGAGCCTCCATATTGGACAATGTGGACATTCTCCAAAAGGCACTTTCATGTTAAGTTATCTGGGAATTTCCAGAAGAGCCCTATTACTTCTACATTATGATGTAATTTATATTGCATATGGTAATATATATATATATATATATATATATATATATATATATATATATATATATATATGTATATTTAGGATATGTAACATTATCTATTTAGAAATCTACTGTTTGAGGTGATCTATTTGTACCAATATTCAGTTTTCAGTGACTTACACATTTTCAAAATAACCATCTTTCCAGAATGAAATTTCTGTCTCAGTGTTCTCAACTTAGAAATTGATTTTCTTGAAATTAGAGAAAAATCTGTTCTTTCTTTTGGTTTTATTTTATTTTCAGAAAATCAGATGCTCAAATTAGTGAAGAGTGAATCAAATGTTTAATGTCTTGAAAAGCTACCAGACTGACAAGCGAGCTCTTGTCCTCTGATTAGGGCTACCTCTCTAGGGCCAACGTTCAAGCTAGCAGACATTTGGCTCTACATCCTTGAGGTAACAGCTGTCAGGAGGAGAAGAAGCTTTGTAATCCTTCACTTCACTCCTTTTTCAAAAGTTCAGATAATGGGGGGGTGGAGCCAAGATGGTGGCTGGTAAGCAGCAACTAGAGTGAGCTCCCTACTGAGTCCCTCCAAAAACCTATAAAAAATGGCTCTGAAGCAATTCTAGAATGGCAGAACCCACAGAACAGCAGAGGGAAGCAGGGCTCCAGCCCAGTACAGCCTGGATGGTCTCTGGGTGAGGTCTATTCCACACGGAGCTGAGAGCTGGGAACAGAGTGGAGCAGAGCCCAGCCTGAGCGGCATGGACCATCCAGACCAGAAGCCGGGCGGAGGGGGCCCTAGCGCCCTGAATATGTGAGCTGCGGCAGTTACCAGACCCCTCGACCCACAAACACCAAAGACTGCGGAGAAGGTTAGTGGGAAAAGCTGTGGGAGTGGAAGGAGTTCCTGATTCAGCTTCCAGCCCCGGGGGCAGTGGAGGTGGGGCAGCTACAGCTGTTGTTACTTCTGGCTCCAGGCCCACCTGGTGGGAGGAATTAAGTGGCGGATCAGAGCAGGAGTGCAACAGCCTGCTGAAGATCTAAGCCCAGTCTGGACTGGGGGTTCTTGGGGAAGGAGTAGTGCAGGTCTGACAGAGCTGGCAACTCCCCCCCAAAAGTGGAAAATAGAACTCGTTAGTCTACAAGCAGTCATACCCCACTGAAAAACTCAAGGGTCAAGTTAGTGGGTTGGGAATCTGGCCAGGCAGCGAAAACGCGCCCAGATTCAGTCTCAGACTTTGCATTCTTTCTTTGGTGACAAAGAAGACCAAAACATACAGCCTAAAGAAGACAACAAAGTCATAGAGCCTACAACAAAAGCCTCCAAGAAAAACACGAACTGGCCCCAGGCCATAGAAGAACTCAAAAAGGAGTTGGAAAAGTAAGTTAGAGAAGTAGAGGAAAAATTGGGAAGAGAAATGAGAAGGATGCGATAAAACCATGAAAAACAAGTCAATGACTTGCTAAAGGAGACCCAAAAAAATACTGAAAAATACACTGAAGAAAAGAACACCTTAAAAAACAGACTAACTCAAATGGCAAAAGAGCTCCAAAAAGCCAATGAGGAGAAGAATGCCTTGAAAGGCAGAATTAGCCAAATGGAAAAGGAGGTCCAAAAGACCACTGAAGAAAATACCACTTTAAAAATTAGATTGGAGCAAGTGGAAGCTAGTGACTTTATAAGAAATCAGGATATTATAAAACAGAATCAAAGGAATGAAAAAATGGAAGACAATGTGAAATATCTCCTTGGAAAAACCACTGACCTGGAAAATAGATCCAGGAGAGATAATTTAAAAATTATTGGACTACCTGAATGCCATGATCAAAAAAGGAGCCTAGATACCATCTTTCAAGAAATTATTAAGGAGAATTGCCCTGATATTCTAGAGCCACAGGGCAAAATAGAAATTGAAAGAATTAATCGATCGCCTCCTCAAATAGATCCCAAAAAGAAATCTCCTAGGAATATTGTCGCCAAATTCCAGAGCTCCCAGATCAAGGAGAAAATACTGCAAGCAGCCATAAAGAAAAAATTTACGTATTGTGGAATCCCAATATGAATAACCCAAGATCTTGCAGCTTCTACATTAAGAGATTGAAGGGCTTGGAATGCGATATTCCGGAGGTCAATGGAGCTAGGACTAAAACCTAGAATCACCTACCCAGCAAAATTGAGTATCATGTTCCAAGGCAAAATATGGATTTTCAATAAAATAGAGGACTTTCAAGTTTTCTCAGTGAAAAGACCAGAACTGAATAGAAAATTTGACTTTCAAACACAAGAATCAAGAGAAGCATGGAAAGGTAATCAAGAAACGAAAATTGCAAGGGACTTACTAAAGTTGAACTGTTTTGTGTACATTCCTACATGGAAAGATGATGTGTTTCATTCATGAGACCTCAGTATTAGGGTAGTTGAAGGGAATATGCATATATATATATATATATATGAATGTGTATGTATGTGTGTATATATCTATGTGTATGTGTATGTATGTGTACATATATGTGTTTTTATATATGTATGTATATATATATATATATATATATATATATATGTGTGTGTGTAAAAGAGAGAGAGCAGACACAGGGTGAGTTGAAGATGAAGGGAAGATATCTAAAAGATATATATCTAAAAGAAATAAAATGAAATTAAGGGATGAGAGAGCAACATACTGAGAGAGGGAGATAGGGAGAGATAGAATGGGGTGGATTATCTCGCATAAAGGTGGCAAGAGGAAGCAGTTCTGTGGGAGGAGGGGAGAGGGCAGGTGAGGGGGGAATGAGTGAACCTTGCTCTCATCAGATTTGGCCTGAGGGGGAATACCATACATACTCAGTTGGGTATCTTACCCCACAGGAAAGAAGAGGGAGGAAGATAAAAAAAAATAAAAGGGGGGGGATGATGGATGGGAGGGCAGATGGGGGTGGAGGTAATCAAAACAAACACTTTGGAAAGGGGACAGTGTCAAGGGAGAAAATTCAATAAAGCCTGATGGGTTGGGAAGGAGCAAAATGTAGTTAGCCTTTCACAACATGAGTATTGTGGAAGGGTTATACATAATAATACATGTGTGGCCTAGGTTGAATTGCTTGACTTCTTAGGGAGGGTGGGTGGGAAGGGAAGAGGAGAGAGAATTTGGAACTCAAAGTTTTAAAAAGAGATGTTCCAAAAGAAACAAAAAAAGTTTTTGCATGCAACTAAAAAAATAAGATACACAGGCAATGGGGCGTAGAAATTTATCTTGCCCTACAAGAAAGGAAGGGAAAAGGGGATGAGAGGGGAGGGGGGTGATAGAGCGGAGGGCTGACTGGGGAACAGGGCAACCAGAATATAAGCCATCTTGGAGTGGGGGGGAGGGTAGAAATGGGGAGAAAATTTGTAATTCAAACTGTTGTGAAAATCAATGCTGAAAACCAAATATGTTAAATAAATAAATTTAAATTTAAAAAAAAATGTTTAACAAAATAAATAAAAATACAATCCAACATAGATTAAAAAAAAAAAGTTCACATAATGACCAGTGTTTTAACCTTAGGTGGAAGTGTGTACTTCTTCTTGTGGCTGTGAAAAACAAAGAGAAAATGAGCCAGTGATCCAGAAAAGCTGAAGCAAATGGTGGGCGGCCCTGTATTAAACCCATGTAAAATCCAAAAGCCGGGCTTAAAATGTCCTAGGCCTGGGGATATGTTCACAAAATTGTCCTTGGCAAAGTAAACAAATCCATTTTAGTTTGGGACTCTCGGGTTCTAGGAAAACAGCCCTGGAACACATTAAGGCCATTGTATTGGGTACCTGCGAAGGTTTTCCTTCCTTGTGAATTCCCAGTTAATGATCTTAATAGAGCTAACTTAAGCATTTTATAATTTTTTTCTGCAAACAACTCTACAGGCTGATTGGGCGGAAGGTGTTCAGTCATTATTATTTGCCCCCCCCCCCATCCTACTACTCAGCCAAGGTCTAGGTGGATTTCTCAGAACAAACATTCCTCTTCTCATAGACATCGTTCTGAAGGATCCATAACTTTCTCTTTCTTTTTGAGCTTCTAACTCCCAGCCAGAAACAGTGCTTGGGCAAAATCCATTAATGTTGCATTACTTAGGTCCTTAATTCATTGACTGACTAAATAACTTCAGGATGCCTCTCCTCCCTGCTATTATCTCTTCACATTGGTATTACCAGTAAGTACAGACATACTAACAAAATGCTTTGTTTAGCACAATTTCTAAAGACATACTTAATGTTTTTAAACAAGAAGAGGTAAAGACACTTAACCCTTGACCAAAAGAAAAACCTCAGGTCTTTCCATGAGGCTTTCATGAGGGAGCCCAACATGAGGAAATAGGTTACTATATCGGTGGTCTATTTCAAATGTGATAATATTTGTAAAGCACATAGTAGGTTCCTTTTCAATGCTTGCTTCCCTCCCCCCTCCCCACTCCTTCACCACTCTAAATTCTGGGGATAGATTTTTAGGGACAAACATATTTACTGATATTTCTCTTTCCTCTTCATCCTGAAGAATCTTAGGTCCTTGGCCCATGTCTTTGTGGCAGCAGCTTTGGTCCATGCTTCCCACATTCCACTTTCACGCATTATCTCATGGCCTATTTTTCCCCAACTCTATGTACTTTTCACTTGCCTATGAGGGGACGTGTTTCTTTTTTAATATGAATTCTTCCAGGGCTAACTGATTTGACTTTAAAGTTCTTCCCAGAATGCGTTATGGTTTGTCATTATTTGTCCTAGTTTATTGCTACCTTTTTAATCAACCCAGAGATTTGTTCATACAGCAGAAGAGGATCGCCTGGCCTGGATATTTTTGAACAGTTTAATATGTTATTATTGGCTTGTTTTCTATAATTAGGTAATTCTTTCAAAGACCAGCTCTCTTATCCCTGTAAACTTCTAATAAAGAATGTGTGTGTGTATGTGTGTTTGTTTGTGTGTCTGTGTGTGTGTGTTTGTGTGTGTGTGTGTGAGAGAGAGAGAGAGAGAGAGAGAGAGAGAGACATACAAATAGAAGCCGTTTAGCTTTAGCTTCAATAATGCACTGCTTCACAAACATGGTGCCCCCCGGCACTCCAAAAAAGGTAATGAGGTACTTTTTGTCCCCTTCTATACTTTGGAGTCAAACATGATCGTTATAATTGCATATGTCCTTCATTCTCAAAGAGGACCATCACATCAGAGAGATGATATCATGACTTGCAGTTGACTGAAATAGACTGACCATCTTCAGTTGGCCAGATGAATATTTGGCCACTGGACCCAGAAGGCTCTCTGAAGGAGAAAGTGAGGCTGAATAAGGCACTGGCTTTGCAATATGGTTTGTGAGAGATAGAAAGGTTCCCAACATATCTTTTCTATTGGGCCACCATTGTGACTCAGTTAAGGGTTATCTTTAAACACTTCCGGTTAAAATGTAAATAGGAATAGTCCTGGGACCTGATAAGATTAGCACATTGACTAGATAGAATGCTGGCATTTTACAAGATGAGCACAAAGAATATGAGTTATGCAGGTGATGGGCTTCCACTAGGCACCATGATGGAGGCAATGGATGTTGAAAGAAGTGGCAAAAACAACCCAAGGCAATGATCACTTATTTCACAATTGTGTTTAGGGCTGATACTCTTTTGTCTTATGGAATGTGGTCTAATGATTCATAGTTCTAACCTCTAGGGTCAAGCTAATTTTGTCTAAATTGTGTTCTAATTACAGGTCTTCAAGTGCTTGAAGGTTGTTATAATGTACTTTACCTCTCCCCTGACCCCCAAGTCTTCTGTTTTCTAGGAGAAGTAGTCTTCAAGCAGTTACTTGAATCCATCTTTACATGGAGGGACCTTGAAGTCCTTCAGCATCCTGGTTATCCTCATGTGAACACTCTCCAGCTTATCAGCCAATCAATCAATCAAGAAATATTTATTTAGTGTCTACTATGTTCCTGAAACTGAATTAGGCACTGGGAATACAAGTACAGGGAATGAAATAAGCCCTACTCAAAATGTGTTTACGTATGAGGGTGAAGCAACAAGCATACATAAAAATATGTAACATAAACTTAAGAGAATAAAATATGGCAGAGATACAAAACAATTCATGACAAAGGGCAAGGGCAGTTGAGGGGAAGCAAGAGAAGCTTTGTGCAGAAAATGGTAGTAGGCTGAACCACAAAGTTTCTATGAAGCTGAGATCAGAAGAGAGTGTAGTCTAGGTATGTGGGGCATCTGTTGCAAAGACATGGAGGTGGGAAACAAAATATTGTATATGAGAAAAAGAGAGAAGGCCAGTTTGAGTGATCATGGAATGAGCTGAGGCTGGGAATATAGGTTAGGGTGCAGTTTATGAACTCCTTTAAGAAGCAAACTGATGATTTTATATTTTAGCCTAGAGGCAAAAGGAAGTCATTAGAATTTATGGAATAGAGAAGTCACACTGTCACATCTCTGCTTCAGGGGAATTACTTTGGCAATCAATCATCAAGCATCTGTTAAGTGCCCATGTTGTGCCAAGTGCTGTGTTACACACTGGCGATGAATGAATGAATGAATGAATGAATGAATGAATGTGAAACAGTGCCTGCTCTCAAGGAGCATCCACTCTCAAAGGGAAGATGATACTTACACGATGCCTTCATTGATTTATGTCTCTCTGAACAGAATGCAATGCTCTATGTATGATTCCCCAATCCGGCTAGCAGCTTCTGTGGGGGTGTAAGGTCCACCCACAGCCAGCACCCAGAAAGCTGCCAACAGCACAGTTCTTTTGATCTGCTTAACTAAGGAAAGCAAGGTGAAGGGGTTGACAAGCTTACTTTAATTCAGCATACAAATATCATTCACTTAGTTCAGGGGAAAAATCCAGCATCCTTAACTTCAGAATAAAATACAAACAAATTACAAACATCAACAGACAGTCCCAATACAATTCATAGTTACCAACATCTAGGTTCAGCCCGGGAGCTCAGAACAAGGGCTGGCCCAGAGTCACGAACCACCACTGCTGTGGCAAAGAACTCCAAAGAAAACACAGCCAATCCCTGGTTTTTATATCTTTTTCAGCATCAGGGGGTGAGTCACACATGTGACCCACCCACGTGACCTAGAATTGTCACAAAGAGGTGGACTTAAACCCAAGTGGTCTAAGAGCCTCTGCTCTCCCAGATATGTAAACTAGGCCCTCCCTGGAATTAGCCCCACCTTGGGCCCCACTGTATTGGCAACCAAAAATGGGCTCCTTAGCACTTAGTCAACAAGTGCCCTTGACTAGTTTGGCTTTTTCCCCTGAACTGAATGCTGTTTGTATGTTGGACTGGAGTAAGCTTGTCGGCCCCTTCACCTTGCTTCCCTTGCTTAAGCTGATGGAAAGAACCTGTGCTTTCCTGGTCAACCCCTTCACCTTGCTTAAGCAGATTGAAAGAACCTGTGCTTTCCCCGGCGTACCTTACACCTGCGCAGAAGCCGGATGGTTAAAAGCAGCTCCCGTTGGAGCCAGAGGCTGCTACAGCTACAGCCGCAGCCGCAGCTGCAGCCACAGCTACAGCTGAAGCAGGAGCTGCCAGTAGCAGAGCTGACCTACGGGAGGAAGCTGAACAAAGACTTCAGGCCAGTGGGTAATCTTTTTACCATAGAGGGGGAAGCATGATTTTGCTTTACGCAATCATGCTTCTCTGTAGCCTCCTGGTTACTCTTTCAAGGCGTACTTATTGGGCCTGGAAGCTTTTGATCAATATATCAAAATGGGGTTGCTGGTTCATAGGTTGGTTACTATGGAGCCTAAATATATGTTTTGATTCTTCTGCCTCCTACTTTGAGAGTTTCTTATATCCGGCGGTTCCAAACCTTTCAGACATGTTTATGATCCTCTTTGAGATTATAAACTCTGCCCTCCTAATACACCCACCTTAGTTGCCAATCCACACCCACTAAGGTTTTACACCTAATAGGGGTTTGGGCCTTGGGCTTAGCACCTAGTAAGGCTCAATGAATTACTCAAAGGGAACAAAAGCCCAACCATTCAAGGGCACTTGTTGAACTAAGTGCTAAGGAGCCCATTTTTGGTTACCAACACAACATACAGACTCTACACTGGCTACATGTCTACGCTGACAAGAGCCTCCACTAACAGAACTATCTTGCCATTATTCCTTGAGTTTCTGTAAAAAGAGCTAAAGTTCCCATTCACTTGAAGTAGTTTTCCAATGACACTTGTCACATGCACGCCAGCCTTACTAGAGAGAGTGCCTCACACCAGGCACCTTCTTCCAGATTGCCATAAGCCATCCTTGTGGTTGCTGTTGTTTGTCATTGCTATTTCAAATTGTCGTTTCAGACTAAAAAGTGAATCAAATAATTTGTCCCACCATTGATAAAAGAACATTCATGATGACTAGACTTTTCACTTTCCAGTATCACAGATACACGACAACAGAGACTCCAAAAGTTTTCTTTATGCAATGAGCAGGAGCCAGAAGTGTCCATGTCTAATAGGCTGAGTCCTCCATAATTGTATTCAGTGTATTTAGTAGATTCGTAATAAGTCACAAGGAGTCTTGAAGAGCCATTAACATTAGGTGTGTAGGTGGTTCTTTATGTGAACTCAAAAAAATCTAACAATAAGGTATGAAAATAAGAGAAAAAGAAAATGCTAAGACTGGAGGCCTTCCCATTAACCCCCAGAATGAAGCTTCACTCCTCATTGCAGAAGCCAAGACAGATGAAGAAAGGCATCGCCAGGCAGCTCTGTTACACAAACATAGCGTGGCACAATGGCAGAACTTTCGAACCTGATTATACAATGATGAAATAGGTGGCAAACTAAAAATAACAAGCCAGGGGAAATAAATTGCAGATTAAATGGATAAGCACACAGCAGGCTGATCCTATTGCAGAGGCTGATTGGATCTTTCAGAGATGGCTATTGATGGTGACCTTCCTGGTGACCTTGTGAAGCTTTCCTTTCCAGATGAAAGTAGCTCTTCCGTGACTGATATTTGTCACCAGCACATGATGCCCCCAAAATAAATAAATAAAAATGAATTAAAAGGTGACGAACAAGTCTGCAGGGCTATTCAGGATTGTTGTTGCAAATAAGCAGCATTGGTACTTTTTTCTTTTAAAGAAAGGTCCATCAAATGGCATAGGAAACTCCTGCAAAATGTGTCCCTAAATTTAGACATATGACCCCTCTCTTATCTAAAACATACCTTCTTCTGAGTCTACCAACACTTTTTGCTTTACTTTCTTCAGGGAAAAAAAGGAATGGAAAAAGAGGAGGGGAGAAGAAAGGAGGCATGACTTGATAAAATTATTCCCAGATAAAAATCTAGGGTAGTCAAAGCTTAGAGGAAGCTAATCGTAAGAATGTAAGCTCATTGAAGATTTGAGGTTATAAATTATTTCAAAACTTGTATCAAGTTCTGTATGTGTCACAGTCTCATATATACACACCTATGTATGATCACATATAAATCATAAATGCATGCATAGACATGCCTTTGCATGCATAAATCAGGTTTTTCATAAATCAGTCTTATATGTCTATACACACATGCATACATGTTCACATATAAATCCTATAGATGCAATCACACCTACACATATACATAAATATATGCATGCATAATATGCAATCATGTATATGTGTGTGTCATATATAATACACATGCATGTGTGTAGACATATATGTGTGGATGGGTATACGAATGTATGTCTGTGTCTGTGTCTGACCTTCCCCTTTTAGAAGGGAGAAGGTAGGGCCCATCTTATTTTCTTATTGTTGTATCTTTAGTGCTTAGCACAGCTCCTGGAACATAATAGGGGCTTAATTAATATGCTATCTGTCTAAATGTCTATCCACCAATAATCTATCTTTTTCAGACATAATTGGAATATTGCATAGACATAGTCTCAAATCTAATTTCATATTTGCTTAGCACAAAATACAAAATTTACCTGAAGAAATAAAAAAAAATCCTCATGGCCTAATATTTTGAACAAGATAGAAAGTACTGAATTGAATGCAAATTCAATCCCCATTTATATCTATAGAGATGAAGTGAACAATACTTCTTTGTCATTAATTTGCAATTGATGTCAGTTTTTCCCGTATGTGTATCAATTGCACCTAGTTGCTTGCATGTCGTCTCTCCATTAGACCCTGAGTTCCTTGAAAACAGAGGCCTTTACTCCTTCCTTTCCTTTCCTTTCCTTTCCTTTCCTTTCCTTTCCTTTCCTTTCCTTTCCTTTCCTTTCCTTTCCTTTCCTTTCCTTTCCTTTCCTTTCCTTTCCTTTCCTTTCCTTTCCTTTCCTTTCCTTTCCTTTCCTTTCCTTTCCTTTCCTTTCCTTTCCTTTCCTTTCCTTTCCTTTCCTTTCCTTTCCTTTCCTTCCTTTCCTTTCCTTTCCTTTCCTTTCCTTTCCTTTCCTTTCCTTTCTCCTTTCCTTTCCCTCCTCCTTTCCTTCCCCCTTTCCTTCCCCCTTTCCTTCCCCCTTTCCTTCCCCCTTTCCTTTCCTTTCCTTTTTCCTTTCTTTCCCAATTCTTTATAAGATATTAAGAATTAATTTTTCCTTAAATGTTTTGTAGAATTCATTTGTAAATCTATCTGGTCCCGAGAATCTTTGTTAGGGAGCTCATTAATGACTTTTAAAATTCCGTTTTCTAAGATAGAGTTCTTTAAATGTTCTATGTCCTTTCCTATTAATATAGGCAATTTACATTTTTCTTGAAAATCTTTATGTATTTCACTTAGGTTGTTAGATTTATTGACATAGAATTTGGCAGAATAGCTCTTAATACTTGCCTTTGTTTCATCTTCATTGGTGGTAAGTTCACACATCATTTTTGATATTGACATTTTTTTTTCTTTTTAAAATCAAATTAACCAAAGGTTTATTTATTTCACTGTTTTTGTATTTTTTTTTGTAAAATCAGGTCTTACTTTTCTTTTTTTCTCCCTTCAATAGTTTTCTTAGTTTAAGTTTTATTAATCTTTTGTTTGATTTTCAGGATTTCCAATTTGATGTTTAATTGAGGATTTTTAATTTGGTCTTTTTTAAAGCTATTTTTAGTGGCATGACAAAATCATTGATCTGATCTTTCTCTGTTTTTTCATTTCTTTAAATTATTTCTCACTTATTTTATGGTTATATTTATCTAATTTTGAGAGGGGAAAATTAATGTCCCCCACTGGTCTAGTTTTATTATTTCCTTTTGTAACTACTATAACTTTTCCTTTTATTATTTGGATGCTATACAATTTAGTGCATATATGTATACTATTAATATTACTTCTTTGTCTGTGATGTTTTTTATTTTTATTTTTTTAGCTTAATATACTTACCTTGTTTATCTCTTTTAATTATTTTAATTAGGTTTACTGGTTTTGTTTTGTCAGAGATCATGATACTACCCTATCTTTTATTTTTTTTAACTTCAAATGATGCATGATAGATTCTGCTCCAGCCTCTTACCTTTATCCTATGTGTCTCTCTGCTTGAAGTGTGTTTCTTATAAACAATATATTGTAGGAATTTCTTTTTAATCACCTGCTATCTGTTTACATTTTACAGGTGAGTTCATCCCATTCACCTTCAGTTATGATTACTAACTGTATATTTTCCTCCATCCTGCCTTCCTTCCACCCCATTTATTCTTCTCTTTCTCCATTTATCCGATTCCTTCTCAGAAGTGTTTTGCTTCTGACTACCACATCCTCCAAACTCCCTCTTCTCTCAAATCTCTCTTTTCTTTTTTCCATCCCCTTCTATTTCCATGTAGTGTAAGATAGCCTTGTATTCCCAACTGTGTGTGTATGTTATTCACTCTTTCAGCCAATTCTGAAGAGAGTAAGGGTTCAATCATTGCCATCCACCCCTCTCATTTCCCCTTTCAATATAAAACCTGCTTTGCACTTCCTTTATGTCAGATAGTTTACCCCATTCTACCTTTCCTTTTCCATTTATCTTGGTGCATCCCTATTTCCCACTCCTTAACTTTATTTGTTTTTTGGATATTGCATCATAGTCCACTCACATCTGTGCCCCCTATCTACATTCTCTCTCTCTCTCTCTCTCTCTCTCTCTCTCTCTCTCTCTCTCTCTCTCTTCCTCCACACACACACACACACACACACACACACACACACACACACACATGCACGTGTGTGTGTGTGTGTTTATGTGTATTTTTTTCTCCTGAAGGATTGCGTTTAGTTTTGCAGGGTAGGTGATTCTTGATTTTAATCCTAGGTACTTTACCCTCCATAATATTATATTCTAAGTCACATATGAGGAACCTGTGGCCACTTGTAACCCTCTAGGTCCTCAAGTGCAACCCTTTGCATGAATCCAAACTTCACTGTACAAATCCCTTTAATTCTATAAAACTTGGACTCAGTCAGAAGGCTTCATCCAAGACCTAGAAGGCCACATGTGGCCTCAAGACTGCAGGTTCCCCACCCCTATCCCAAGCTTTCCAAACCTTTAATATGGAAACAGCTAAATATCTTGTTATCCTTACTTTGGTTCTATTATATTTGAATTGCTTTATTCTGGCTCCTTGTGATATTTTCTCCCTGACCTGGGAGCTCTGGAATTTGGTTATAATATTCTTGAGAGTTGTCATTTTAGTATCTCTTACAAGAGGTGATATGTGGATTCTTTTAATATTTAATTTATTCTCTGGTTCTAGGATATCAGGGCAGTTTTCCTTGATAATTTTGTGAAAGATGATATCTAGGGTCTTTTTCTTCTTCATCAGGGCTTTCATATAATATATATTTTTAAATCTCTCTTCAATTTATTGTCTAGGTCAATAGTTTCTCCATTTAGGTATTTCACATTTTTTTTCTACTTTTCATTCTTTTTATTTCATTTTTTGCTTGTTTCTTGGTATATTATGGAGTCATTAGCTTTCACTTGCCTAATTCTAATTTTAAGGAATTATTTCCTTCAGTGAGCTTTTGTACCTTCTCTACCCCCCCCCAAATATGGCCAATTATGATTTTTAAGGAGTTTTCTTCAGTTAATTTTTGTACATCTTTTGCCCCCCCATTTGACCAATTTTACTTTTGGATGAGTTCTCTTTAGTGGATTTTTGTATCCCCCCCCTCTTTTTTAACCATTTGGGCCATTCTATTTTTAATGTCTTTTTTTTCTTCAATAACTTTTGTTCCTCCTTTACCAAGTTATTCACTATTTTTTTAAAAGATGATTTTCTTGTGCCATTCTTATCTTTTCCTTAATTTTTATTTTACCTCTCTTATTTGATTTTAAAAATCCTTTTTGATCTCTCCCAGGGCCTAAGACTAATTCACATTTTCCTTTGAGGCTTTGCCTGTACCTTCTTTGATTTCATTGTCTTCTTCTGAGTTTGTGTTTTGATCTTCCCTTTCATCATAGTAACTTCCTATGGTCAGGGTCTTTTTTGTTTATTTTTTTGTTTTTCTTTTTTTTTCAGTCTGTTCACTTTTCCTGTATATTTCTTGACATTTAACTTTATGTGAAAGTTGTACTCCATTTCTGGGGTGGAGGGGGCATTGTCCAAGCTTTAGGTTTGTGTGTACCTGTTTTCAGAATTAGTTCTCAGGGTATATAAGTTCTCATTCTTCCAAAATTGCATGATATTAAGAGAGGTGTAGTTACTGTTCTTCTGGCCTCTGCTGAGGTCTATGAAAGAGCATAAAAACTCTTCTTAACTCTGGAATTGTAACCAGGGTCTTTGTGCATGTTAGTGCTTTTTCTTGCCCTGGGACTGTTACCTGGAAAAATGTGTAGGCAATGTAACATAGTTTTGCTATCATTGCCAACAAATGGTCCCTATAATCTCCTTCTGACCAGAGTCTGACCCCTTAAAATCTTTGGGCTGAGAGCTCTTGAACTCACTATTGCAGATTAAATCACCTTGAAGACCTAATGCTGGCTTGCCACATATGGCCTGTGCTGGACTGCACTCTAATCTCACCCCAGAGACAGACATTTCCTGTCAACCTTCTAAGTTGTTTTGGGGGTGGAAAACTGTTTCATCCCATTCATTTTTTGGTTATGCTACTTCAGAATTCATTATGAGACATTATTGTTGTTTAGAGGGGAATATGGGAGAGATCACATGAATCCCTGCCTTGACTCTGCCATCTTGGCTCCACCCCCTCAACTACATTTAAACATGAGACAACTGTAGTTAAGTGTCAAGATATTGAAAAGGAGAGAAGGTTGTAAAGGAGTGGAATACCTCTAGAAGAGCTTTTACTAAACTAAAAATTTAACAGTGAGTGAAAAGCTATAATCAATTAATGACCCATCTGCATGATTTCTCATTTCTGTAAAGTGTTTATGCAAATGGAAGACTTGTCTATGGATTGAGGTTGACCATGATTAAAATACAAAAATAGTAGATTTTTACAATTTTTGTGTAGCAAAGAGTTATATAAAACACTGAATTTGGAATCACAAGACACTGAATAAAAAACTCTGCCACCTAACATCTGGGCACATCACTTTAACATTCCCCACCCAAATTACCCCACTGATAAGTTGAAGTTGTTGCATTCAGTGGCCTAGAAATATTCTTCTCATTATAAACCTATGACACTATGACATTTAAGGTCAGATCAGTATTCTTATGATATAATGGAAATATGGATGTATCATTTACCTAATATTTCACATTTTATGGGCAACAGAGTGAGTGCTAAGATCCAATCTTCATGGCTCTCAGTCTTGTGGTCCCTCCAGGATGAAAGAGCATGAACTGGAAAGGACCAGAGGGGCCTTCTGGTCCAACCCCTTCAGATATAGATGAGGAAATTCAGTAAAGGGAATTATGTGATTTGTACACGGTGACTCAGGTAGTATACATCTAAGGCAAAATTTGAACTCAAGTCTCCCTCTAGAGCGAGGGTAATTTCTAGTACAATACAATGCCAGAATGTTTATTTTCCTTAAATCAAATATGTGAGTTTTCTGAAAATCAGGGTCTAAGTGGTCACCAAAGACTATTTAGGTAGCTTTTCCATACCCACTCCATCCTGCAAACTGAATTAAATGCAAGACTTTGATGAAAATGTATTCATTTTAGGCCCCTAGTAGCATGACGCTCATTCCATAAAAGTTGCCTCTCATGATAAGCAAACTTACAGGTGAAGAGAAGACGAGATGGAAGGAAGGGAAATCCTGTTGTGGTCTAAGAACAGGGAAATCATTATTTCTTAGAATAGTCATTTAAAAAATGTTGGAGGAGAACTGAAAATTTCTCAAGCACCAATGGATAATCACCACTGATTTTTAGAGTTAGCATCAGCAATTATGTACTTTGTATACTTGGGCCTCCAAGATTTAGATTCAAATCCTGCCTCTCACTTTATCTGTTTGACCCTGGATGAGTCATTTTGTCTTTGTGGTCTTCAATTTTATCATTTGTAAAATATGGTTAATAATAACACCCATATCACAAAGGTTTTACATATACTTATGTATGCATATATGTATGTGTGTATGTATGCATATACACACATATTCCTATGAAATGCTTTGTAAACTGTGAAAATCTACAGAAATATTACCCAAGCTTATCATTTTTTTTTCGCCAGGAAGAAGTGAGAGAAACCATTACATGAAAACATTCATGGGAACAAGCTTCCTTGAGGTAGTGTGGGAAAGGAAGAAAGAAAACAGAATTTGGAATCAGAAGAGCTGGGCTGCTCTCATTCCAGCCATCCCTAGGCTCTAGGTCTGGCTCCCTTTCTATAACTCATGACTATTACATTGCATCACTAACTTATCCTTTAAAATAAACATGTTGGGCTAGCTGGGCTTTGAGATCCTTTCTAGTCAGAGCCTGCTGGAGCCACTTTTAACCTACTCTCAGAGCTAATTGTTAAATTTCAGTATAAGTATTTATCTTAGTAAAGGAGTGTAAATACACTTACGCCACAAACCAGGACGTTATGTATTGTTTTATTGATTATGTAGATTAAGAAAGTGATGGAAAGTTATTAATAGTACAAAATAAACTTAAAGCTATTGCTGGTGTACATTTTTCCCCCCAAAAGGGCAAGTTGTTAACAATTTGCCAGCCCAGGGTTACTTTCAGCCTAAGTCTCTGAGTCTATATAAGGTCTAGGTGAGGTTTCTGAAAGTACAAGTATTTTGTAAAAAGCTGGAAACAACCCCCTATTCTGAGTTCTCAATGATCTTTGATCCCCGCATGAAGAACTCTGGAAATGCACTACCACATTTTTAAACAAGTACAAGGCCACTATGGATATTTCTGCTGTTCAATTTCCCCTTCTCTGTCCAATTAACCTTTATTTACTAAGAAATGATGACATTCTAATTTGATTGGCAGTGCAGGCACTGGCGCCAGGGATGGGAGTTCAGAAAACTCTGCTGGAAAATCATGGTTTATTAATACATCATTAAGCACTTTAAATGGATTCCAATGGTGTATGTCTAAGGAAGGAGATAATTCAGCATTTGTTCATTACTGACGGAACACAGAAGTGGAATTTATGGCAGAGGCCTTAATGTTAAAAATCCTAATGTGCCAGCAATTGAATTACCGGCTACAAAATGATACTGTATGTCATCTGCCTTTTCACCAGTGAGAACTATAAATGTTAATGCTTCTACTCTTTTATCCCAACATAAGAATACTGTTCTATAATAATATGATCTAGGCAAACTTGGCTACAGACAATAGGCAGCAGGATTTATTTGTGATCTGGTTACAATGAGCATTTAGCCCATTACCACTCAAAGGCAAATGGCGTCATTTACAGTAGAAGTCAGCCATTTGCATTGCTTTTCCATCTTAATGAGAACAGAGCTATTAAGAACATCCAGATTTCCAAGAAGTACATTACTTTTTTCTATAGTGCATCAGCCTACAATTAGAATCCTAGAATGATGTTGCTGATAGGGGTCTTTCAGAATAGTTAGCCCAGTTTCCTCCTTTTAGCAATGAAAACACCTCAAGCTCATGGAAGTGAACTGATTTTTTTCAAGGTCATACATCTAGGAAGAAGCAGGGTTTCAGACTTGAAATGAAAGCTCCCTACTATCAGAATCAGAATTTCAGAGTTGTAGGGGATCTCAGAGGCTAGCTACTCCAAGCTGTACCCCCTAAATGTATCTCCTCATATAAACTATCTGGCAAGTAGCCATCTGACAGTTATTCTAGGTGGTGACACTCACACAGATGTAGAGCAAAAAGGGGTCTTAGAGATCATCATGTCCAATTTTCATCACTTACAGATGAGGAAAACAAGGACCAAAAATTTTTTGACTTGCCCAAGGTTATACCAGTAGTATTGGTCTTTGTTGCCAATTCAATATCCGTTCTGTTACCACACATAGGATATTATACATGCCACAAAAAGTTGAAGACAAATTGGATGTAATAGAATTTGGACAATAACTTATTATTCTTTTTCAGATTTCTTCCATAAAACAAACCCTCTGACAAATTAATCAAGCTTCTTTTCACTTTTATGTTTACCCTATGAGTATTTCAAAGGAAATATAATTTGTATGTTTCTGAACCATTTACACTTAAAACATCAAAATGGTGTTTTCTGGGAGATTTTTGATGTTCCCAAAGTCTGCAGAGCCATTTTTACCTTTTCTTTTTTTTTTCCTAAACTGGGGACTTGAGAATAAAGGGATTTCTTTTACTTTTGAAAGTTGAAAGTTGTGCTTGGTGCTTCTTAGAATGGTATGACTTCTCTGAATTTTATTTAAAAAAAAAGATCCCCGAATTTGAAGGTGTGTTAAATCATATAGGCTAACATATCTCTTAACTAATACCCCATCAACAGAACAGTGGGCTTTCCTAGAGAAATGCTAGTGAGAGAGAAATCACTCCTCAAGAGGCAGTCAGTTATAGTTGGATAAAATTCCAATTGTTAAATTTTTTTTGTTTGTTCCATGAAATGGAATTATCAGCTTTCATCTACCTCTTTCCAACTTCTGTCCATTGTTCATCAGTTAACTACTCAATAAACATTTACTAAGTACCTACTATGTGTCAGGCACTGTGTTAAGTACAGGGAATAAAAAAGAAAAAGATAAGACAGTTCCTGATTTCAAGGAGTTCCCATTCTAATATGAGAAGGGACAACCAGCAAACAAATATGTACAAACAAATCATATGCAGAAAAAAATTGGAGATAAAAGAGGGAGCCCTAGAATAGAGAGGAATTGGAAAACAGGTCCTGTAGAAGACAATATTTTAGTTGGGACCTGAAGGAAACCAGGCAAGCTAAAAGGCAGAGATGAGGAGGGAAAGCATTCCAAACGTGTATGATAGCCCAAGAAAGTGCCTGAAGCTGAGAGGTGGAGTGTCCTCTTGGAACACGCAGTAGATCAGGGTTATCCGATCAAACACTACATGTTGCTGAGTAAGTGGGAAGAAGACTGGAAAGGTGAGAGAGTACTAGAAGGGGCTTTGAATGAAAAAGCAGTATTTTATGTTTTATTCTAGAGGAGAGAGGAAGCCACTGGAGCGGATTGAGTAGGGAAGTGACACGATTGGACCTGCTGTGTTTTAGGAAAAGTCATTTGAGTGGCTGAATGGAGGATGGATTGAAGTTGGGAGAGACTTGAGGAAGTCTGATTCCATTGCTTCTAACCTGGGTGACTAGAAAAGATAGTAATAGATGTTCTAAACAGAAAAGGAAAATTTAGAAGATGGGAAAATTTGGGCTTGGGGGTAAGATAATAAGTTCTTTTTCAATCATGTTATATTTGAAATGCCTAGGTGACATTCAGTTCAAAATATTGCCTTAGGAACAAGAGATACGAGACTGGAGTTCAGGAGGGAGATCAGTACTAGTTAAATAAATTTGGGGTTCCTTTTTAAGAGAAGCATAATTTAATCCATGGAAACTGCACATTCGAATGCATGCTGACACAAATCATCAAAGTGAATGTTTCAAAATATCCTGGGATGGAAGGAACATTTGAGTCCATTTATTCTAATCTATACCTGAACAACATTAAAAGAAACAGCAATATTAACCATGGGAATGATATTACCAATTCACATAATAATTTCAAATTGTTTAAGCAGAAAGAGACCTGGATTTACAGTTAGAGAGCCTGGGTTTGAGTGCTTACTCTACCAATGAAAACTTCTGTGGCTGTAGACAGATCACTTACTTCTGCTAGCCTCAATTTCATTAAATGTAAAAGGAGGGCATTGAACTAAGTAAGCTCATAGGTGCTTTCTAGTTCTAAATCTATGATCCTATGATTTTGAAAAAAAAAATTGATACATTGCCCTTGAGCTGGGAAAGAAGGCCTTCCTGGCTGTTCTCAGCAGTTTGTAGATACCCAGAACTGGCCATGCAGAGGTGAGTCATAATTAACATTATATTTTGAAATATATTCCCCTTTAAACACACACACACACATATCATATTTTACTCTTTTTTCTTTATGCAAACCAGAAGTGATTGTGGGCTTATATGGCATGATAAATGTAGAGCATAAAAATGTGCAAAGCTTTCTTTATGACTTTATGATTTAACATTGACATGCAGATTCTGCTCACTTCCATTTTGCTGCATTAAGAATGTCTTGTTAATAAAGACCTAAAGAGGCATCCACAAGTTCTCATTTATAATGCTAGTGCAATGTCTCACTTATACCACATAATGCCTGCTTGGGAACATTGTCCATATTGAAAATGAACTTCAGTGGGTATTAACTCTCCAGATATCCATCTATGCCCAAAGTTAATTATCTAAACAGAAATTATACAGCATCAATTCATGTGAAGGACAAAGCTAAAGAAGAGAGGAAGGGGAGAGACATGAAACTTTGGTTTTGTTGACTATCTTCTGAATGGATACATCCCCTACAATTTTGCACATGTCCTTCCTTTTCATATAACACTCCATGAATTGCCCATTTTGAGGAGGATCCACTGACACATAAGACAGACGAAGGAAGGCTCTGAACCTTGGAGGATCATGCATCCCTACACACTTTTTGCCACTAGTGCAGCTTACGAAAAAATATGTATAAATATTGCTAGGTAGTAATACACTGAAGAAAAATGATTAATGTTGGCCTCTTAGTTCAGACAGAAGTCCAATGAGGCAGTCACAAAGACAAATGATCAGGGAAAGGGCAATGAAAAACTTGAAATGAAAGGTTTGTTTTACTTTCCCTTCTCCTCTTTAAATGAAAGGTCTAAAAAATAGTGGATGAGGAGGAGACTTGGTTAATGCACTTCTCCATCTGTGGTGTACACTGACATCTGATGGGAATGACAGACATGAGATGATAATCTAATGCCAAGGTGAATAGATGGGAACACAAGGAACAGAAAACCTAGGAGGAAGGTAATCCATAGTGTATAGTTTTGGGTAAAATGTGAGGAATTGGTGAATTTAAAAAGTTGTTTCAGCTGGATATTTTTGAATGGAAATAACTATCAATAAAACAAGCAAGCTCCCTTCCATCATGCTTCCATCAGCATTAAGTGATATGATGCTAACCTGGTTCTTGCCCAAAACTGGCTTGCTGCACTGGGAATGTCTAATCTCCCTATTACTCAAACAGTCTTCCCAGGGCTGTTTTTATCTTCTTATCCCTCAAGGAACTCAAAGAGAACTTAAGAACTTGGGATAATGAGCAAATGGAACCTGAATGAAGGAATGGCAGTGGTCAGAATGTTGGTTAATTGCTGTGGAGACTGAAGGGATTGTAGAGATTATTTAAGCACTTTTCTATCTTAAGAATTAAAGATGACACCTGGAGATGCAGACTGATTTGCCTGTGCCAGCAGAGGTCAGAGGTGGAAGGACTAGAAGTCTCTTTTTTACACCTAAAGCTTATCAGATAAGGAGTGGGGCAGTGGGGCAACAAACTCCTGTCAACAACAGCCAAGCCTCTAAGTTGTTCCTGTTTCTCACAGGCTCCTTAATGGTCTCTCTTCCTTTTCTCTAGGAGTTGATGTTCACACATAAAAGACTTGGAGAGAAATGAATCTGCTTTTCCTTCACTTGCAAAGTTACATATTTCCTTGAATTAATTCTTACACTTGAAATTAAAACATATATAAAACATGCGACCTGTATGGCCAAGTACATGTACCCTGTACTGATATAAACACTACCCACCAGAATGATGATGAGAGTGACAATGATGATAATGATGATGACTACTGACAACAGTTAATATAGCACCCACTATGTGACAGGAAATTTGCTAAGTGTTTTACAAATAACATCTCATGAGGGGCAGAGCCAAGATGGTGGTTGGAATGCAGGGACTTGCTTAAGCTCTCCCCCAGGTTCCTCCAAACACCTGTAAAAATGGCCCTGAACAAATTCTAGGGCTATGGAAGCCATAGAATAGCAGGGGGAAGCAGGGCTCGAGCCCAGGAAAGCCTGGATGGTTGCTGGGAAGGATCTATCACATGGAGCTGGGAGTCAAGTCGAGCACATCTGAGCATGGGGACACACCAGGACCAACCAGATGGGGAGCCCAGAAGAACAGGCAGTAGGGCCATGAATCATTGAGCTGTAGCAGTTACCAGACTTCTCCACCCACAAATGTCAAAGACAACAGAGACGGTTAGTGGAAAAACTGCTAGATCTGAGTGAAAGAAGTGCTCAGTTGGCCCTAGTCCTGGGGGCATCAAAGTGGTGCAGCTCTGGGGCTGCTTCCAGAGCTCCAGCTGCAGTTGTTTCCACCCCCAGGCACACCCTGTGGGAGGAATTATGTGGTGGATCAGAGCGGGAGTGCAGAGCCTGCTTGGATCTAGGTCACAGTCCAGGTTGGCGGTTCTTGGGGGAGTACGAGTGCTGGTGTGGCAGAGCTGCCTGTATAGAAATAACTCTGAAAACATCAGCACAGCCCCTCAAGCTTGGAACAAAGTACTTTTTATAAGCAATTATACACTGACAAAAAGTTCAGGGTCAAGTACTTGGCTGGGAACATGAACAGGCAATGAAAATGGACTCAAATTGAGACTCAGATTTTGGAATCTTTTTTTTTCTTTTTCATGAGAAAGAAGATCAAAACATACAGCCAGAAGAAGTCAACAAAGTCAAAGAGCCTACATCAAAAGCCTCCAAGAAAAATATGAATTGGTCTCAGGCCATGGAAAAGCTCAAAAAGGATTTGGAAAAGTAATATAATAGAGGAAAAATTGGGAAGAGAAATGAGAATGATGCAAGAAAACCATGAAAAACAAGTAAGTGACTTGCTGAAGGAGACCCCAAAAATATACTGAACAAAATAACACCTTAAAAATAGAGTAATTCAAATGGCAGCAGAGCTCCAAAAAGCCAATGAGGAGAAGAATGCCTTGAAAGGCAGAATAACCCAAATGGAAAAGGAGGTCTAAAAGACCACTGAAGAAAATACTACCTTAAAAATTAGATTGGAGCAAGTGGAAGCTAGTGACTTTATGAGAAATCAAGATGTTATAAAACAGAACCAAAGAATGAAAAAATAGAAGACAAAGTGAAATATCTCATTGGACAAACCACTGACCCAGAGAATAGATCTAGGAGAGATAATTTAAAAATCACTGGACTACTTGAAAGCCATGATAAAAAAAAGAGCCTAGACATCGTCTTTCAAGAAATTATCAAGGAAAATTGCCTTGATATTCTAGAACCAGAGGGTAAAATAGAAATTGAAAGAATCCATCAATCGCCTCCTCAAATAGATCCCAAAAAGAAGTCTCCTAGGAATATTGTTGCCAAATTCCAGAGTTCCCAGGTCAAGGATAAAATACTGCAAGCAGCCAGAAAGAAACAATTTGAGTATTGTGGAAGGAAACACAATCAGAATAACACAGGATCTAGCAACTTCCACCCTAAGGGATTGAAGGGCTTGGGATATTATATTTCAGAGGTCAAAGGAGATGGAATTGAAACCAAGAATCACCTACCCAGAAAAACTGAGTATCATGCTCCAAGGCAAAATATGTACTTTCAATAAAATAGAGAACTTTCAAGCTTTCTCAGTAAAAAGACCAGAGCTGAATAGAAAATTTGACTTTCAAACACAAGAATCAAGAGAATCATGAAAAGGTAAACAAGAAAGAGAAATCATAAGGGACTTACTGAAGTTGAACTGTTTTGCTTATATTCCTACATGGAAAGATGATGTGTGAAATTCATTAGACCCTTCTCAGTATTAGGGTAGTTGAAGGGAATATACATATATATAGACAGAGGGCACAGGGTGAGTTGAATATGAAGGGATGATATCTAAAACAATAAAATCAAATCAAGGGGTGAGAGAGGAATATATTGAGAGAAGGAGAAATGGAGAGATAGAATGGGGTAAATTATCTTGCATAAAAGTGGCAAGAAAAAGCAGTTCATTGGAAGGGAAGAGGGGGCAGGTGAAGGGGATTGAGTGAATCTTGCTCTCATCAGATTTGATTTGAGGAGGGAATTACATACACACTCAATTGAGTATCTTACCCCACATGAAAGTAGGGGGAAGGGGATAAAAATGGGGGATGATAGAAGGGATGGCAGGTAGGGGGAAGAAGTAATAAAAGCAAACACTTTTGAAAAGTGACAGGGTCAAGGGAGAAAACTGAATAAAGGGGGACAGGATAGGATGGAGGGAAATATAGTTAATCTTTCACAACATGACTATTTATGTGAGTGTTTTGCGTAATGATACATTTGTGGCCTATGTTGAATTGCTTTCCTTCTTAGGGAGAGTGAGTGGGGAGGGAAGAGGGTAGAGAATTTGGAACTCAAAGTTTTAAAAGCAGATGCTCAAAAAAAGTTGTTTTTGCATACAACTGAGAAATAAGATATACAGGCGACTGGGCATAGAAATCTATCTAGCCCTACAAGAAATTAAGGGAAAAGAGGATGGGGGGAGTTGGGTGACAGAAGTTAGAGCTGACTGTGGAATCAGGCAATCAGAATATATGCCATCTTGGAGTGCAGGGGAGGGTAGAAATGGGGAGAAAATTTGTAATTCAAAATCTTATAGTAATCAATGGTTAAAACTAAGAATTTTAAATAATAAAGTATGGAATTCAAGAAAAAAATACAAAAAAACCCCAAATATCATCTTCTTTGATTCTCCCAACAACCCTAAAGAGTTAGGTGTTGTTTTAGACCCATTTTATAGATGAGGAAACTGAGGCAAATAGAGGTTGAATGACTTGCCCAGAGTCACATAGTCAGTGACTGAGGTCAAATTTGAATGCAGGTCTTCCTTACTTCAGGCCAAGTGCCCTATCCACTTCACTGCCTTGCTGCCCAGTTCAATGAAATGTCACAGATACAAATAGTACTTCCCCAAATTTGAAGGCTACGGTTTTATTGTTATTATTATTATTGTTTGTTTCGCTTATTGTTTTGTTTTATTTTGTTTTGGAAAATTGAATAATGAAGAGGGAGAGAAACATAATTTCCAGACAAAGGTTATTCATCTGTTTATTTTTCTCATCATAACAATGAAAATAAGGTGCCCTGTGGCATTAGAAAATCTCTGGAAGAAAGACCAGAGTTCCAGTTCTTTCTCTATGACACATATTGCCATGGGAAAGTCATTTCATCGAAGTTGTTCTAGGCAGCTCTTTAAAGCTGAAAGGCTTGGAAAGAGTATCAACCAGCAGTGACCTAGTCAATGTTTAACAACTGACTCACCTAAAAACCATGAACCAATTTCAAGTAAAATCTGCATTATTAACATTTTCTCATTCTCTTTCTTGCATCTAAACCAGACACAAAGCAATAAATCCAGACTTGGTTCATCATGCTTGCCATTTCTGAGGTATAAATGCTGATTCTGAAAATGTAGTAAGTGGCTCTTATGAACCCACAGAAGCTGACTGCAGTGCTTTGCTGGTGACAAATGTCGTTTTTGTTGGCAAAAGAAAAGAGATTTTCTTTTCTTTGTCACTTGCCCATAGTTTATAGGACCCTGTAGGCTCTCAAGACCTGAATTTTGAAAACCAGTTCATTAGAAATGAGGAGGAACATGATGGGTATGAGTGAGCTGAAATGCATTACCAAAAAAAAATGAATTCTGAGAAACAAGCAAAATGAAAAGAAATATCTAAGTGAAAATGAAAGAAATATCTAAGTGAAAACTATTTTAGCCAAGTCCCATGGTGAGAGTGAGAATCCCAGAAGATGGGGAGCAAGAGCTAGTTGTAATCTTCATCTTTGAAGGGAATAGCCACATTGATGAAATCAAAGATCAATTGTATTCAAGTAAAGAAAAAATAGGGAAAGGGATGTTGGTATTGTGGAGGTAAGAGAAATGCAGCTGAGTGATATGGACAACTGGTCCCAAAATTAGCATGAAGTTTAAACTGCAAAAGAAGACATATCAAGAGAGAGAAGCTTGGAGGGGTTGGGGGCCTCATTTGGTATGGTCACAGGAAAGAAATTACAGACACATCTTTAATACCACTGAAGAGATTGTTTGGATTACAGGGAAAGATAGAAACAGAAAAGAAATAAATGATAAGAAACTAATAAGTTTTGGACAAGGGACAAAGGGAGATTGAGAAATATGTACGTAGATAAGAGCAGGGCTAAGACATTAATCATGGAAAGATGTTAATTATCTAAATGCTGACTGGGGGAACAATAGGAAAATAGCTAAGAAAGGCTTCATGCCTGCCAAAAAGTGAATCCATATAAATGTGAAGATTAAATAAAAAGATGAAGGTGTGATACATATTTAGGTTTGGGAAAGAAGCCAGTAAGAATGAGAAATACAATATTCCTTGAACACGTACTGTCAGTGAGAAGTTGTACATTTGAAGGTAGCAACTAACATGTTGCCACAAAGTTTTCCAGTAATTTACAGAAAATTTCAATCCATCTATCCATTCAGCCAATGAATAATTAATCATTGTCTACTGCCATCAATGCAGATTTCTGGGCATCTTGAGGAGTTACCCAATCCTTGCCCTCAAAAGCCCTAGTCACCTAGCATTTATTATCTGCTTACTATGTGCCCAAGTAAGTTAAAGATAGCAGCGAGAAAAGAGGAAGTTACTGTCAGAATCTCTGTGATTAACTGAATTATTTTCAAAATTACTAATACATTAAAAGTCTGAGATAGCATGTTATAGTAGGTGGAGTGCTCAACTTGGAGTTAGGAGAACTGGTTTCAGATTGTTCCTACAATAGTCATTAACTGTGTGACAATAGGTAATTCACTGAAATTGAAATTTAGGACAATCTCCAGGAATTGCATACTAAGTTATGAAAGGGTTGCAATTTGCATTTTGGAGGAAGTACCCATACCAAACTTGATATATTGTCAAAGCAAGGGGCTGTGCTATTCCAGGCACTGTGCTTGGAAATGGAGATCAAATAACGCGTCATGTATTTTGGGATGATTAAGTATACACATATTTCAAATTGAAAGATTGCAAAATAGTGCACTTCTAAGTAGGAGATATGTTAATCTTACAGAGCTTGGTGATTTCTGTCAATGTGGGCAGTGTCTGAACTAAAGCATCGCTCAACTCTTTGCAAACAGGTAGACAGACTTCAAAAGATGCCATTTCCCAAAAATGCATTGCTCTTTGAATGACGTAAAGATTAGTCAGTTTGAATATGACTAAGCTTTTCCCAGGATGGCATTCCTATAGGTCATAATCAAGCAGGTGCTTGACACAAGGTCAAGATGGTAAAGTAATTACTATGAATTTTGGTAACCTCAGCAAATTCATTTGAATAGGCTAGGGAAGGTGGTGGGAAATGCAACATAAGCAGGTACATTATGCCCAACTTAGGATAATGATACCAGGGACATACAGGGAAGAATAAACTGCAGACAGGAGAAAGGATGTTGAGGTAAGACTCTTGTGGAATGGTGCGGAAGAAAGCATTGGTCAGGAAATGTGAACCATGAATATTGGTGCTCTGGGAAAAATCTCTAGTCACCAAGTCCCAGCTATCTCCTACAAATTAAATGGATACAGAATACAATATTGGGTGAAGTTGAATATTCTCACGGGCTTGAGAAGCATTGGCTAAAGTGTGAAGAGATAGATATAAGAAGATTCATTATGAAGTTTCTGAATATTATAATGAGAAGTAGGCCTATTTTAATGAGGGGCTCAGTAAGAAATTCTGATTTTGTCATGCATGGACAAAGAGAAACACACCTCAAGCCAATCCGCTCCTCCTCAGGAAATCTGTATAAAAGGATCTATCTGCCTAGTCAATGAACAATGAACAATGGTGAAGTAAGAATTCTACCTAGATAACATGGTTTTTGGGAAGGATCAGAAATTCCCTTGAGAGGCTGGACTTGGAATGAGGAAATAGGAAAAAAAAAACTAGATTCCCCCCCCCCCCATCTATTAGTAATTGGTTATTGACAATCATTTTTCTCAAGTTTTTTTCCCCAATAATAAAAATAATGAAATAAATACAATATGAACAGGGACCTATATTTGTATATTTCCAAGATAAATACAGAGGAATCTTCACAACTAAAGTTCTGCCAAGCATACACAAGACATGAAGCATGATCAAACACACAGAAGAAAAGAGAGACAACAGTTGAAATTAATTTCCAACTTCCTGAACCTGGAGGAAGCAAGGGGGAGGTAAAGTTGATGATGGACATTGGGAGAAGGTACCTGATTGAGGGAGAAATTTAGTCAGCCACTCAATGCAAGGTACACTTAAGGCATCCACTCATCTTTTTGTTGGTTTGTTTAGGAAAGGGGTGGGGTGCATGGTTGCTTGGGAGGTTTCAGACATATTAGAATTTTTTTTTAAGAGAGGTCATGATGTATGGAATCAAGGGTAATGATCAAGTTAGTAAGTCCTAAAATCACCTCCTGCCTCATACCCTTACCATTTCTGTGATCCAGGATAAGACACTGAAACTTTCACTGAACTTAAGCAGCTGTCTGTGATTACACGTTGATGATTACAAGTCTACGATTAAAAGTCACTGATAATTTGCCGGTCTGCTTTGGTGATAGATTTTCCCCAATGAAGATGTCCCTGCCCCGATGTCATCATAGCTATAGCCTAAAGTGATAGCTTAAAACCGTTTTATTATTTAAATGTTGAGCAGGTCATTCGAAGGTAGCATCAGAATCAGCCTATTCATGAACCTCTTAACCATCAAGGAAATTATTAATAGGACCAGGAAGTATGAAGCTCTGTAAAATGAGCTGGAGTAGGCAATGTCCAACCATTCCAGGTTCTTTGCCAAGAAAACCACAAATAGAGTCACAAAGAGTCAGACATGATGAAACAACAACAAAATATGCATATATGCATGTACAGATGCACATACTTTTTGTTTATAGTCTTGTGTCAGAGCTCCATTGAATGAAGGCCCTGAGTACACATAGGGAGATTTTCTTAGTCCTTAATCTCCACCCCTAACCCCAGTCAAAAAATATGGTAAAGACATTTTCCCCTCAAGTGTATAAGGAACAATTTCTTATTTTCAGGCAAAAATGTTTAGACATTTTGTAATAAAAAAAATATTGTTTTGAAGGAGAAAAATAAAAATATTCCTTGAATAAGTAATGGTTATTCCCAAGTAAATCTCCAAAGACTCAAAGATCTGCTAATCATCACAATAACCTCTAGTGGGAAACATAATTGGTCCTCACCAACCTTATTTATATATGGGGATATATTTTGCTGGAGTTGGAGTCACATTTATCTAGGTTTCAAAACCCACTTTTGAAACTTACTGTGTAACCCTGGACAAGCCAGATGATGTATTTAGGCTTCAGTTTCCTCATTTGCAAACTTCCCTCTCTGTAAATTCTAAAATCAGTAATGTTTTTCTCTTATCTGTGATCTTACTGCCATCACAGGGGCCTTGGGATGCCCAAAAGAAGGAAAGATAGGAAGCCTTTGCAAAATTCCCAATCCTTCATGAAGGTCAAGAGCTCCTGATGTATGGTTGGTGATACTTTTCTCACGTCCTCCCTTCAGTCCACTGACTGCTTCTCTTAGCATGTCTCAAAGCAAGATATTCTGTCCTGGTTCCTTGCAAACTTAGTAAGTAGATTTAGAGGTGAAAAAAAGCTACAGGGTGGAATTGAGTTCAACCTTTTCATTTTGAACTTGTGTGAACATTTGTGTGTATATGTGATTTTATTATCACGAACTGCACTACTTTAAGTCTAGAGCGTGTGTGTGTGTGTGTGTGTGTGTGTGTGTATGTGTGTGTATGTGTGTGTGTGTGACCTTTATCAATGGGGATCAGAGCATCTTTATAACCTTATATAGGATCTTTGAGCATTTCTGTGTCTACAAAATTAAGCTTTCTCTGACAATTCATTCGATAAAACTAGAAAAAAAATCTCTTTTTTTTCCAGGGGTCTGGACTTAAAAAAAATGTAAGAAGGAATAGAGAGAAAGCAAAGCTGGTTAAATACTATGTGCCACCTTTTGCTTTGTGGCTAAACATAAATTCTGTAAGAATGTGTCCCTATTGCATCTAGACAAAAGTTTAAGTTGTCACCTTCTGATATTGTCCTTCAAGTGACACACATGATCCTCCTCAAAATCTGCAATGACAATATAGACTTTGAAAACAATATAGAATTTGAAAGAAAGATAGAAATAGGCAAAACATAGTGATGAATAGATTTGAATGTTAAAACACCCTAGGGGTCATAAATGTCAAGTACGGTTAACTCCAGCCAATGACATTAACAGAAATATTTGGGCATGATGTAAGATGATATATCTTAGTTGTTTCCTTCCCTCCTCCCTCCCTCCTTCCTTCCTTTTTGTACTTCTTGTCCTTGCTCTTCTTCTTCTTCTTCTTCTTCTTCTTCTTCTTCTTCTTCTTCTTCTTCTTCTTCTTCTTCTTCTTCTTCTTCTTCTTCTTGTTTTTGTTCTCATTCTTCTTTTTCTTCTTTCTCTTCTTCTTCCTCTTATTCCTTCCACTAGGTTACATTTGAAGAAGTATTCCTTATCAATGAATCAATGCATATGAGCGACAGGTGCCTGACCAAGGTCAGAGAGACAACTTGACAGGGGTTACCCAGAGAATATCTGCAAATGGAGGGACCTGAAATGAAGTTTCCTTAACTTCCAGGCAGGTTCTCTACCTATCATTCCTTGTTATCTCTAATACATTATTCATAGCCATTAATTAAGAAAATATATAATGACAAAAATGGCTGATTTCAGTAGTGATTTAGAATTAATTGGATTTTGATGAATACTGACTAAATGAACTATTTTTTTTACTATTTATATGTAAGTCATAGCTCATTTTCACAATTTCAGTATGTATGAACTGTGGTCAAACTTGGAGGAACTTTAGTTTTTATTCCATATTCCAACTAAGTTTTTCCTTGAAGAACATGAGGCTATGGCTCCTGTCTATGTGTAGAAGCCTTATCTCTGAGGAGGGCATTTAGGATGACAAAACTTTGAATATAGGATGGACTTTGTTTCACCCGAAAGAATATGTGAAAGTCCTAGACATATACCCATAAACAGGCAAATTTCCCTCTCCCTCTCAATTGATATGTGACTTTCACTGGGATGTTATTCTTAATTCTGTCCTTGTAGTGAGTCCCATTATGTAGGGCAAAGATTGAGTATTAGTAATGATTTAAGCATCTACTACATGCTTGTGGACCTCAGCTTCCCATGGTATGGTATACAATCTCCACATTTGTTTTATTACTACCACCCCGTATTAGTAGTAAGAGGTACTGGGGATTCATTTTGTGAAACTTACTTTCATAAAAATGCTATAGAGATGTTCTAGGCCTAAATTTATTGGATGACAATGGAGGGATCCCTCAAGCATGTAAAAACTTAGGATTAATAGAAAGACCAGTGACCCCACCTTTTCCTACAGTAAATGGATTATGGCTTGGAAAACATCCTGTTAAACCTCAGCATTCTGAATTATATCTGCTAACTAGAGTGCAGATGTAGAGGTAAATAGTGATGGGTGAGGCCCCATCAGGTGCACATAGGACAAATGAAGAGTTCATTTCACTCGTAGGAATGGCACTAAAAAGCTGGATCTGCTTTTCTAATACATTTCCAGTGACAACTGGCTAGGTAATTTTAGTAAGAAGCTCCATACTATAGAAGGGCACTAGCAAACGTGAGGCATGGAAATGCCATCTTAAAATAGCTTCAGGATCCCAGGGTAGATAAGATATGAAACCTGCATGATTAATGGAACACACATACTTCACAATCACTATGCTGCAAAGGGCAGGATGTATAATTTTCATCTCTAAGAAACATATTGGAAACAAAGACCAAAGGAGAGAAAAGTCCAGCAACTTGACTTAAAAGGATATAACTTAACAAGTAGGATATGGGGGATGTGCAGTTAGCAAATAGAGGGAATAATTTGGGAAACAATCAGAAAAAGACTCTAGTGTTTTACGTAACTAGTAGCTCAATTCCAAATAAATCCAACATTTTGGGCAAATCTTTCTCTTTGTAATTGAGGTGACCTTTTTCCACAAGCTACGCACATTTTGGGTATGTCATTCGGCTATAATCGCTTCAGTGCCATGATTTTTTGAGTCACCCAATGAGTATATTTTTTCATCATAGTAGTGTAACATTTAAATACTGCTGTTAATATTTGTTAATAATCTTTAAAAGTCATATAGTCCTCTTACTATCTTTAATTTAAAGTGTTTGGCCTCAGCAGAGATATTTTGTTATAAAAGTACAGTATGCTAAGTCTCATTTCCCCTTCACAGTAAAGGCTTTCCCATAAAGCCTCCTATTGAGGTAAACCCTGATATTTGCTTGCATGAGTTTTTTCTTTACCCTCAAGATTGGTCTATTACTTATCACTCCTCTGCTCAAGAAGATTCAGGGTCTCCCACTGTGTTCAGGATCAAAGAAAACATTTCCATTTGGCCTTTACATCTCCTCCCAATCTTGTTCTAGCCTATCTTTTGCAGATGATTGTATATTGTTCCCATCGACATATTCTGGGTTTTAGAAAAAACTGGATTCCTTTCAGTTTACATCTGAAACATCTGAATTGCCAAGTCCAATCTTTACACAGGTTAGATTTCTTGGCTTCAAGGCTTTCTCTCTTCACTTCCCCTTTGTGAAACTCTTAATTCCTCAAATCACCAACTTCCTATAAGATAGGTTTCTCATTTCCCCATTTTTAGTGCCAGCACCTTCTGAATTTTTGGCAGTTAGATAGCACAGTGGACAGAACACTGCACATGGAGTCAAGAAGACCTAAGTTGAGTCCAACCTCAAACACAAAGCAGCTATTTGACCCTGGGCAAGTCAATGAGTTTCTACTACCTGTCTTGGTTTCTCCATCTGTATAATGGGGAAAATAAAAGCATCTACCTGCTTGGGTTGTTGTGAGAATAAAATGAAATAAAGTTTGTAAAACATTTTGTAGACTTAGGGAGCTACATAAATGTGAGGATAATTATTGTTATTATTGTAATAATTATTGTATTCATATATGTGTATATATATATATATATCATAAAGATAGATCCATAATGTTGTTTGTAAGTCATCTGACTCTTCATGATCCCTTTTGGCATTTTCTTGGGAAAGATTGCCATTTCCTTCTCCAGATCATTTGCAGATGGTACAAACATAGCTACAGATTAGACAGGTAATTAGATAGATAGATAGATTGATAGATTATACATATAGATATAGACTATATTTGATTATATGTGATTATATACATATTGTATCAGATAAACAATGAACATGAACTTGGAAAGACTTTTCGAGATGGGTTAGGATAGAGTAGCTTGGACTGCTCTGTTCCATCAAGTCATGAAGAGTCAGACATGACTGAATGATGGAACAATACAACCAAAATTTCTTCACATCCATACCTTCAAACAAAAAGTCATGAGGTGTATCATGGAGCCAGATTTGTCAGACTTGGAGGTCTCATGAGAAATCCATTACTGTGCACACTTAGTATTTGCATAGTTATTTCTATATCATTTGCTCTCAGTGGAATATGAGATCCTTGGAGGAAGGGGTAATTTTTTTTTTTTATTTCTAGCTCTAAGCTTGGTACCAGGTGCATAGTAGGATACCTTTCTAGGCTACACTTCTTACTATTTAAACTTCCATTTTCCTTTGGTTCTTCTTTGAAGGTTTTATTGACATTTGATTTTTATATTTCCAATATTACCCCAAGTCCTTGGGAAGCCTCTTATAACAAAGTAAATAATCAAGCAAAACTAACAAGAAAGAGAAAGGGCGGGCAATATTCCACATCTATGGTGCCCCTCACCTTTACATCTGTAATTAGCAGTAATCTATTTTCTCTTCCTTCTACCTTTATCCCATTGAAAAAGAGGAAAAATAATACATTGCAAGAAATAAACATAGTCAAGCAAAATGAATCTCTTCATCAACCACATAATAAGCATGCACCTCATTCTATACCCTCAGTTTTCACTTCCGTCAGTAGTTGCCTAGCACAGTTCATCACTGATCCTCTAGAATCATGGATAAACATTGGATTAACCATAGTTCTTGCAGTTTTCAAACTTTTCTTTACAGAGGTATTATTGTTGTATAAATTATTCTACTGAATCTGCTCATCTCATTCCCCCTCAGTTAAAAAATGGTCTTCAATATTTTTCATTTAAAAAATGTAAACTTTATAATGCACTTTGTCCATCTGGTTCTGCTCATTTCACTCTGTATCAGTTTATGTAAATCTTTCCAAATCTCTTTGAAATCTTCTAATTCCTCATTTTTTACAGCACAATAGGACTCCATCACATTCATAGACCACAATTTATTCAGGCATTCCTCAGTTGATAGGCATCTCTTGATTTGCAGGATATTTTTTTTGTTTTGCCAACAAAGGATCTGCAATAATAATTTTTGTACATATAGTATGTTTTCCTCTTTCTTTGATTGCATTTGGGTACATTGGTCATATATAACTTTTGGGGTTTTTCTTGGAGTAAGATTTTGTATATTGGCCTCTCTCTAATTTCTTCCATGCTGCTATCAATTACTCCAAGCAGATTTTGTCGAATATTGAGTCCTTTGCTGGGGTCTTTGTGATGATGGAATGGTAAAGTAATAGAGAGATAACCTGTGTTTCATGTAACTAGCCTGTTCTACTAATCATTCACATGATTTTTTTTAACCAGTAGCAATTTTTTTTGGAGAATTACTGCTTTGCACTATGGTTGCAGAGCTGGCACTCCTGGGCCCCAACTTCATTTTTCTTTTAATGATTCCCATTGATATCTTTGGCCTTTTGTGATTCAATTTGAATTTTAATACTAATTTTCTAGTTTTATAAAGTAACCCTTTGGTTATTTGACTGTTTTGGTATTCAATATGTAAATCAACAGGTAATGTCATTCTTTATTATGTTGACTCCTACACTTTAATAATTGATTTTCCAATGATTTGCATATTTTATTTCTGCATATGCTTATTTTTGTTCTATTTATATATTTCTTATGTGTCTATTTGTAGGCAGACTCCCAAGGATTGTTCATAGTCTACAGTGCTTTTAAATACTCTTATCTTTTTTCTACCATTTTTTATCTACCTAAAGTACTGTGGCAACATGCAAGTGATGAAGCAGTAGTGGGATTTGGCAGGCCCTTTCATGTTTGAGCAGCCTTTTAAAAGGGCCACACACCTCCTGGTGTGAGGAATGGCCTAGAAAAGGTGCCCTAAAATTGTCTACTTCACCCAACCCGGACCTTCTTGCTGTGGCAGGTGGGGATCTTTGCATGGGGTCAAAACACTGACAAAGTATAAAAACTTTTGGGAAGACGATTCCTCTCAACATCAGTATATGGAATGTGCACATGCTTATGGACAACAGGAATTCCAGTAGAACAGAAAGACAAACAGCACTTGTGAGAGAACTAAGCAGGTACCCATCCAAATAGCAGCCCTGAGTGAAACAAGACTGGGAATGGCCAATTTACCCAAGTCAGAGCTGAATACACATTTTTCTGGAGTACTGTGAAGCTGTTGTAGGATTTTTATTCAAAACTAACCTAGTTAGCAAGATTGAATGCCTCCTAAATGGAGTGAGTGACAGGTTCATGACAATGTAATTGCCACTTGCAAGAAAGCACCATGCCACCATCATTAGTGCTGACGAACCCTGATGAGCTGAAAGAAAAATTTTATGAAGACATGAAGACCAGAAGACCCTCATCATCAATGCACAAAATAGAACAAGCTTGTATTTATGGATGGCTTTAATGCCAGAATAGTCATAGACCATCAGCTATGGTAGGGATTCCTTGGGAGGAATGGATTTGGAAACAGCAACAGCAGTGGCTACTTACGACTGAAGACTCGTGGGTCTCATAACCTTATCACCACCAATGCTGTCTTCCATTTACCTAAATGCAATAAAACTTCAGGGATGCACCCTCACAACAAACATTGGCATTTAATAGACTATGTGATTGTAAGGAGAAAAGACAGGATATGAGAGTAACAAAGGCAATGTGTGGTGCAGAGAACTGGACTGATCATAGACTTAGCCTCTCCAAGGTAAACATCCACATTTAACAAAAGTTACAGCCCCAAGGCAAGACAACAGCAAGAACACTTAATAGATTATAGGGCTTCACCCTGCATGAACAGTTACTTGCTAAATTGGAGAGAAAGGTGACCCAACACAGGCTTGGCGACAGTGCAGCAGAAAAGAAGTGGGTGATTTTCAGAGATTTGGTATACAGAATTGCATTTGCTCATCTGGGCCAGACCACTCACAAACATAAAAATTAGTTTGACAAAAATGATGATGAAATAAAGAAGCCGCTGCTGAAAAACCATAACCCCTCAGGGTTTACTAGCAGCTTGGTTCATCTGTCTCTAAGAAGGTAGCATTCAACTTTATCAAAAGCAACATGCAAGCAGAACTTAGATTCAGAATTGTTGGCTGAGTAAGAAGGCAGATAAAATTCAGTTTTATGCTGATGGAAACAATTCAAAGTTCTTTTACAAATAGCCCTGAAGGCAATTTATGGACCAGAGATCTATGGTGCATCTGAACTACTTAGTGCTGAAGGAGCCACCTTGATTAGTGATAAGGACATGATCCTGGAGAAATGGGCTGAATGCTTTCTTGGTATTCTTAACAGACCATAATCAATTAATGCTGAAGCTATTGACCATATACTTCAGGGTTAAAGTCAATCCTTCTCTAGCCTAACTTTCAACTGAAAGAGAGATTTTGAATGTCATTAGGCTTCTCTCATGTGGCAAAGCACTTGGTACTGATTCTATTCAAGTTGAGATTTACAAGGCAGGGGGTCCACTGTTCTACGAAGGCTGTCTGAAATTTTCTGAGTTATATGGCAAAAGGAGGCTATTCTCTGGGAGTTCAAGGATGCCTCCATTTTTCATCTCTATAAATGTAAAGGAAATAGGTTGTCTTGTGACAATCATTGGGGTTGGAGTTGAGCATGGCATGACTCTCAGTCATTTGCCAGAGTCCTCCTGATCCTTCACCTGGAATATTGTCATCTACCTAAGAGCCAATGTGGATTCAGAAAGTGCTGAGGAATAGTCAATATGGTGTTTGCTGACCAATTACTCCAGGAGAAGTGCTAGTAGAGCTGAGGTCTATACACAACATTCACAAATCTAACAAAGGCCTTTGACACTGTGAGTCATGAGAGCTTACGGAAAAATAAAATATGGCAAAATCTTGTTGCCTGGAGAAGTTCATCAGTATTGTACATTAGTTTCCTGACAGCATGTTTGCCTGGATTCTGGATGATTGACCATGCTCTCATGCTTTCCCACTAACCAAAAGAGTGAAGCAAGGCTGTGTGCTTGCCCCCATGCTTTTTAGCACGATGTTTTCTATGATGTTGTCAGACTCCTTCAGTAAGGATAAAAATGGCGTCACTGTCAGCTATTGCACTAATGGTAAATTATTTAACTTGAAAAGGCTACAAGCCAAGGGAGGGAGAGTTGGCATCTGACTTTTTGTTCAAACATGATTCAGTGCAGCCTCTGAGGCAACAAAATATGAATCAATTCCCTGCTGCTTGTGCTAATTTTGGCCTAACAATTAACACCAAGAAAACATAGGTACTTGTTATGTTCATACAATTTGAAGATTTTCCCATCCATTAATATGCCCATGTGACATGTCTGAGTCACATGGAAGTGAGTCACATGGAGCCTGTGGTGGGAGGAGTTTGCTGAATGGGTGGAGCAGGAAGAGGTGGAGCAGAGCTGAGAGGAAGTGAGACAGAGCAGTCAGAGCTGGGAGAGAGACAGGGAGGGGTGGTGGGGATTTACAGCTTGGAGAGAGAGGTGGCAGAGAACAGAGAAACTAGTGTGGGTGAGACAGGGGAATTTTTGCATAAGGGGTCTTGGTTTGTGAGGAGGTCTGGCAGAGGGAAGGCTTGTGGATGTCTGTGCCTGCTGCATTGATAATGTGCGTGGATTTCTTTGTGACTATGATGGATTTAACTTTCTGGTGTTTGAACAAATGTTTTGGTTTCACCTTCAGTTAAGAGGGTCTGTTATGTTTTGCAATTCAGAAGTATGCTGGCATGTTCATAGCAGCCATAGCTGCTATGACTATTTTATTGGCACTACAGTAATCCATGTGCCAGCCACCACAATGTCCATACGTGGAACCATTGGCTACAGAAAATGGAGAAATATTGAATGCTATTGATAACTTCACTTACCTTGGCAGTGTACTTCGCAGGGACGTCCACATAGGTGAAGATGATGCACATATTGCCAGAACAAGGTCAATGTCTTGGAGGCTCTGAAAGTGTGGTAGAGAAGTTCTAGACTACTTACAAAATTGAAGGTCTCCAGAGCCATTGTGATGACATCACTGTTGTATGCATGTGAAACCTGGACAGTTTACCAGCACCATTCCAGAATACTGACTTGTTTCCATTTGTATTGTCTTAGGAAGACTCTGAAGATCACCTGACAAGGTAAGGTCCTGGACACTGAGGTCCTTTCCTGAGCGGAACAGCCAAGCATTCAAACTCTACTGCAGAGGATATAACCCCAGTGGGCTGGTTACAATATTTTAATAACAGAAGGACATTTTGTTAATAACTAGTATTTGTTAATAACTAAAAGACAATTTTGTGGAGAACTCACACAAGGCTAGCCCTCACATGGAGGTCAGAAAAAGTGATGCAAGGATGTTCTCAATGTCTCTCTGAAGAACTTTGAATTGATTGTGCAACATAGGAGACATTGGCACAAGAACATCTCTAGCTTGTTTACCTATATCAAAGAAGATGCTATACTCTATGAGCAAAGCAGAATTACAGTAGATCAAGAGGAATGTAACAAGTACAAATTTAGAGACATCTCCAGTCCAAATATTCATATGGACGATGTGTACCCGACTTGTGCTAGAGCCTTCAAAGCTCATATTGGTCAGATCATCCACTGTTGGATGTAGTGTACCTTAACCCCAACATAGTGTTGCCATTGTGGTCCTCTTTAAGAATGAAGGGTAACCAGTTATTTTACATATAATTTCTCTATTTCTTCCTGACAAATTTTACCGATTTTACAGAAAATTGTTTAAGATTATGTGGATGTATTTGCACTCCTATAAGTTTTGTAAGCTGTTGTTTCAGTTAATTTTTAGTTGTTTTTCAAGCATCTTTAAAGGACATCAACATATAACCTGAAAAAAAATTGCCCTTCCTTCCGCATGATTATTGCCTCCGTTTCTTTTTCTTGTTTCATGGTCATGAGTAACATTTCTAGGATCATAGTACATAGAAGAGGTGCTGGCGAACATCATTGTTTCATTCCTTATTTTCTTGGAAAGTTTGCCAGCTTATCTCCACTACATATAGACCCATTTAATCTTTCTTTTATGTGTTGTCTTCACCTTTCAATCAATCAGTTAGCCTTTCAGTCAGTGAACTAGAATTTCATAAGTACCTACTACATGCCAGGAACTGAATCCACATGGTGAGGGTACAAAGGAAGGACAAATAAAATGAAACAAAGTAGCAACATGAACTGTAACAGGAGCAGCAGCAACAACAAATGGTCCCATCTCTCAAGATCCTCAGTCTGTTGGGATGAATGGCAAGTCAGCAACAATGTACATACAAGGAATATGAAAGGCTTCTTGCAAGGAATGGATAGAGAAATAAATATATTGAACAATAGATGAGAGCTTTATGTCTGTACAGATAGAAATCTCTCTTGATATATATGTGTATATATATATATATATATATACATATATACACATATATGTGTGCATGTGTATTTAAATAAAGCTCCTTAATTTTTCTGCAAATACATTATGTATTTTTGTGTTTAATTTTCAAATTTGTTAGTCTTTTCTTTTAATTTTTGGATCACTAAGTGACCAATTGGTATTTTTAGTATTGTTTTTCTAGTATTTTAAAAGCATTTCTAATTAATATTACCTATTCTTAATCATTTTTATTTATAAATGGTTAGGGAAATTTCCCTAAAGACTGCTTTGACTGTGTATCCCAATTTTTAGAATGTAGTCTCTTTATAGCCTTTTTTAAAAAATGAAACTTTTCATCTTTTTTATGTGTTATTCATTAACTTGCCAATTCTTTAGGATTTATTTCCTTAATCTACAGTTTATTTTATTACCTTTAAGTAGTTCTTTAGAATAATAAAAAAAGAGGGCCCAGGACAGAGTCCTGCAGGAGACCCACCATTAGCCAAGGTAATCTGGACGATGATCACATGAGAAGGAAGAGTCAGACAGGTAAGAGGCAAAACAGAAAAAAAAAAGAAAGAAAAAGAAAAAAGAAAAAAAAGAACTAGAGAAAAGTGAGTATTGAGAACAAAATAATGGTCAAAAATGTTAAAGAATTTAGAGAAGTCCAGAGGGGTGAAGATTGAGAAAAGTCCATTACACACGGAAATTAAGATATTATCAGGAACTTTGGAGGTAGCCGTTTTGGTGCAATGAGATGCAAGAATGCAAAGAGATAAGACAATTAAGAGGAAAGGAAGTGGAGACATATATTATGGATGGCCTTCTTATGAAGCTTAGCTATTAGTGGTATGAGAGATACAGGATGATAGTTAATATGGCTGGATAAGAGGCGGATTGTTGAGGATTGGGGAGAAATGGGCATGTTTGCAGATAGTAGGAAAGGAGCCAGTTGACAGGGAGAGATTTATGATTAATGAGAGAATAGGGGGCAACCTACTGGAAAAGAGAGGAAAGCATGGCATTATTTCTGCATTTATAAAGGGTTTCCTTTGAAAGGAGAATGACCACCTCTTCTTGTGAAATAAGCTTAAAGGAGGAGAGAATGGCACAACCACTCCAAGGGAATTAAAATGAGGAATAGGGAGGAAAATCTCTGCTGATGGCCAAAGATATTTTAATAAAATATGAGGCAAGACTTTCATCTGAGTGTGTGTGTGTGTGTGTGTGTGTGTGTGTGTGTGTGTGTGTGTGTATGTGAATTTGGGCAGTATAAGGAACAATGAAAATTTTGGAAAAAGGTGTTGTGTTAAGTAGAATAGTGAGTCAATTAGGGAGGTATAATAGGATTGCCTTGCAGCAGTGAGAGACTGGTTCCAGAATGTCAGTTTCTGGAGGGCGAGAACTATCTTTTACTTCTGTTTTTATTGTTGGGGCATTTTTTATGGTGCCTAGCACAAAGTAAGAATTTAGGAAATCCAGTTTAGGACAGAAAATGAATGTTGAATTGAATGATAGAATTATGGTCAGGAAAACACTTTGACAAGGAAATATTTGATGGGGTAGATTCAAATCTTATACTTGCTCTGAGTTTTCTGATAAAATCAAACCAAGCTTGAAATCATGACGAAGTTGATTGTTATTATTATCACTAACATTAGAGATGTTATCTCTTCCCAGATCAACAACATGACATCAGTGACTATAAAGTAGAGTAGTGAAGGGCCAAAGAAAATAATATGTTTTCATTAGGGAGGAAAAAACTGGAAGCTTCTATTGTTTTCAGTAAGTTATCTTCAAATCTTAGGTAGTGACCATCTTCTTCATGATTCCTACACACACACACACACACTACACATGCATACACACATATACGCACATATATACATAGCTACATAATACATAGACATAGAAAACATAGCATAAACAACACATACAATACATATACATGTACATATGTGCATATATGGATACATATATTTATAATATTATAATATTGTGATTACATACATACATTCATTTGAGATACCTTGAGGGCAGGGAATATTTCACTTCTTTATTTATATACCCACAGCTTATCCTAGAGTAGGGGCTTCATAAATTCATGTTTATTGATTGACATTTGAAAAATGCTTTTAAAATCGCCAAAGCCTTCAATTATATTAGCTCACCTCATCCGCAACATCACCTTGGTAGGTAAGCCATAATACATGTCACTATTATGTCCATTCTTACAGATAAGGAAACTTAGTCTTAGAGAAGGTCTTACCCAACTCCCACAGCTCATGCTTGTCCATGGACATATTTCTCTCTGCAAGCCCAAGATTACATGCCCCCTTCCGATCAGATTTGCATATGTTGAAGTATAAAATAAAATATAATGAGAGTAACAGAGCTACAAATTGCTCTGCACAGTTGGAGGATGGAAAAACCATTTGTGAACAAGAGAATAAGGGAAATTGTGAAAAAAACATTCTTTGTTTTCTAGAATTTGATTTCAGAGGAATGAAAAGCATGGGAACTCAGCACCTCTGCCTAAGACTGGTGTCCGTAGCAGGAGCTTAATGAATGCTTATTGAATGGAAGTAGAATTTTGAAATTCCAGTGGTACCATCTGTATTTGGGGTTAAACATGGACAGGATGATCAGGATGTTGAAATGATGGCAAGCCCTGCCAGTGGACATGTTTGACTTCTAGGGAATAATGACTTCTATGGAAGTGGCTGTTATTCCTCACACCAACACCCCGATGAAAAAACCCATACTGAAAGTGAAAATATTGAGGTCGTAGTTATATTTAGCTCCTATTAACTAAGAAATTGGGAGTAGTGCTTATGAATATTAGAAAGTATTAAAAAAACTCCCCTCTCCCTTCCATTAAAAAATAATAACAAACTTATTTTTTATAGTTTTCCTTGATGCTTATTTGATTGGAAAATACCTGCTAGCTTTTGTTCTATATCCCTCCTCCTCTTTTATGCATGCATAAATTCTTTGGGAAAGATAAACTCCTTGGAAAGCCACATGACATAAATACTTCCCCTTCCCCTTCCTCTCCTCTCTTCTTATTCTTCTGTACTATTCCTTCAAATCTCTTCATTTAACTGAGATTTCTCCCTGTAAAAATCCCCAAAGATCTTTTCATTACCAAATCTAATGGTCTTCTCATCTTTCCTGATATTTTTGCCTTTTCTGACGTTACTGGTCAAGCTCTTATGGATTTGTTTTCCTCTCCAACCTTTTGGGATACTGACATCTTGGTTTATCTTCTATCTTTCTTTTGCTTTTCTGTCTTATTTACTTGATTTTCCTGCAGGTTTTGCTTGCCAAATGTGAATTCCCCATAAGGTCCTGTCCTTATGGGGCCTGCTCACATCTCTTCTCCCTTTTTACCAATGGTTTTTAAACTGGGGTGTGTGTGTGTGTGTGTGTGTGTGAGAGAGAGAGAGAGAGAGAGAGAGAGAGAGAGAGAGAGAGAGAGAGAGAGACAGAGACAGAGAGAGAGACAGAGAGAGAGAGAGAGAGAGAGAGAGAGAGAGAGAGAGAGACAGAGAGAGAGACAGAGAGAAGAGAGGAGAGAGGGGAAATGAGGAAACCCTTTGGAAGTCCAATAAAGGCTATGGGACCCTGCATAGAATAATTTGTTATTGTTTTCTACTGTTCTTTTGAATGCATTGATAAATTTCAGTTAGAACTTATTGAAAAGAAAACTAGGTTTTTCTTACAACCAGTTTCAAGCATCACCTACAATGTACTCAGGGGCTGTGTTGGTAAGCAAAATGGGCTGCTTAGCACTTAGTTCAACAAGTGCCCTTGAAGAGTTTGGCTTTTGTTTTGAGTAATTCAGTGTATTTCATTGAGTCTTGTTAAGTGCTAAGCCCCAGGGCCCAAACCCCTATTAGGTGTAAAACCTTAGTGGGTGTGGACTGGCAACGAAGGTGGGGCCCAAGGTGGGGCTGTCTAAGGGGAGGTGCTAACTCCAGAGCCATGCCCTATTAGGTGTTAACCTAATCTATGTGGATGTGAACCTCCCAGGGTCCTAAGGGGAAGGGCCAACTCAAGAATCAATCATCAGAGCCTAAGCTCTGGTCATTCAGATAACATTTGATGACATCTGAAGCCCTATAAGAAGAGAGGGCAGAGCCATCCGTGCAGGGCTCTCAAGATGGTGTTGATGAGGAGATTCCAGGCAGCTGTAGCTAAGGAGCCCTCCAGCTTGTAAAACTGGATGCTGAGACTTTGTTGAACTCGGGTAACTATGTATTGGGATTTGAATCAGACAAGGTCTGTGTGTTGATGTTTGTAATTTGTTTGTATTTTATTCTGAAGTTCAGGGTGCTGACTTTTTCCTCTGAACTAAGTGAATGATATTTGTATGCTGAATTAAAAGTAAGCTTGTCAATCTCTTCACCTTCCTTTCCTTAGTTAAGCAGATCAAAAGAACCTGTGCTGTTGGCAGCTTTCTGGGTGCTGGCTGTGGGTGGATCTTATACCCCCACAGAAGCTGTAGGTGGATCTTATACCCCCGCAGAAGCTGCTAGCCAGATTGTTGAAACAGGGGCCTTTGACACTACCTTGACCATAGCTTAAGAAGCACTGCTATGATTTCACTTTGTAATCTCATTTATATCTTGCACATTTAGTTATTATTTCAATGCAGACGACTCTCTGATCTATTTATCTGGCCCCATTGTTTTGCTCATGACCTCTGATATCTCATCATCAGTCATATTTTTTGTCATATAAAAGTGAATTTCCTGAAGACATTTCAAGTTCAGCATGCCCAAAACACAATTGATTACTTTCTCAGTCCTCTTCCTCTCCAAAAAAGGAAAACCAAAACCCAAACCATCTACTTTTCCAAACTTCCCCGGTACTGTTGGGGGTACTATCATTTTAGTCTTCTTTACCCAGGTTCTAAACTCTGGTAACATCTGTGACTCTTCCCTCCCACTCACCTCACATATTCCATCTATCATTAAGTCTTGTGATTTCAGCTTTCACAAAATAGTTTTTATGGGTCTCCTCCTCTGCACTCACACTACAATCACTGCCCCATAGTGCAGACCCTCAGCTCCTCACACTGCTGGAGCTCACATCTGCTGGGGCTCCTTACCGCAAGATCACACTCACCTCTACCCACTCCTTTCCTCCATCCAATAAACTGGCAAAGTAACCTTTTGAAAAGCAAGTCTGACAATGAATGTCACTTTCCTCCACAATAAACTGCAATGGTTACTTATTTCTTCCAGGATAAAATCTAAAAACCCTCTTTAGCTTTTAAAACCCTTTGTAACCTAGTTTCTTCCTATCTTTCTAGTCCTACAGTTTACTCTCCTCTTTACACTTTATGATCCAATGACATTGTCCTCCTTGCTGTTCCTTGCACGAGAGACTTCATCTCCTAACTGTGCATTTTAATTGGCTGTCCTCATTTCTAGAGTGTTTTCCTTCTTTATCTTTATATTCTGGCTTCCTGGAAATAATTCAAAATTCAGTTAAAATCCAATGTTTAAAAAAAAAAAAAACTTTTACTGGTATTACCCAAAGTTAGTGACTTCTTTGTAAGTTTATATCTTATTTGCACTTTTTATTTTTTATGCATATGGGCTTTTGTTCTACCACCCCCACCATTGTTTAAAATGTGAGCTCCTCAGAGTTGATACAGTGGTGTGTGTGTGTGTGTGTGTGTGTTTGTGTGTGTGTGTATGTGTGTGTAGAGAAGAGGGAATACCCCATGTGTGGGGAGGACCCATTTGTAGACCTCTTGCAGTGAAATAGCTGTTCCCCTACTTTTACTATGGGGAGCTGGGAGGTGTTGTTGTGTGGCTCAAAGACACAGAGAATAGACATCTCTATACCTCTACCATATTCTCCCTTAACCCTTCTCCAAGGGAGTCTTTCATTCTTGCCAGGAGGAGCAGGAGAAGGTTGGGGCCAGAGGCCACTCTGCTCTCCTCAAATAGAAGAGGTAAAGGAATAGAATATTTATCAGTGCCTTTAAATGTTGCTAGTCAAGAGGATATGATTAGGTTTAATCAAACTTTTCATCATTATGCCATTATTATTGGGGGTAAGAGGGACTCCAAGCTCTATATCTAATATCCAGCTAGCTATACACACACTTACATACATATATACACACACATATATATGTATGTATGTATGCATATGTATATATACATCTATATACACACATGTGTATATATGTAGATGTTTGTGTTTATGTATATTCATACGAATGTATGTATGTGTATATGCGTGTGTGTATACACCCATATCTGTCTATCTATCTACCTAATACCAGGTCTACAATAAGCACACGTAGTGACTAGCAAAGAAAACACATTTAACCAAGTTCGTTATGAAACAGAAATGAGAGAATGTATACATCCGAGGATATATACTAAGCAATACAGACTGAAGGAGCTTTCCCTTTGGAAGAGAGATAACAGATAACAGAGAGAGAGAGAGAGAGAGAGAGAGAGAGAGAGAGAGAGAGAGAGAGAGAGAGAGCGAGTTTTAGATCTCACCCAAGGGGAAACTCTGAAATCTCTGTGGTAGCAAGATGAGCACAAGGCTATCATGGCAACCACAGGCTCCTCCCATGTCTTTCCACAGTTGCTTCCTTCAGTAACCTGTAATAAGGTTGACTTTTTCCATCTTCTCAAAGCTGAAAGCCAAAAGCACCCAAAGTGGCTTATTCCTGAAGAAGATTACAGAATATCTCTCCCTCTCCCAACTCTGCCCTGCTCCAACACAGAGAAAGGCATTCAACTCCACCCACAGGGACAGAAGTTTTTATAAACTTAGAGGCAAGTAGATAGCACAGTCTACAGAGCTTCAGGCCTGGAGTTAGAAAGGACTGCATTCCAAAGTCTGCATTCAGACACTTTTATCTGTGTGACCTTGGGCAAGTCCCTTAACCTTCACCTGTCTCAGCTCCCTCATCTATAAAAACAGCAATACTAATGTCACCTCCCTCCCAGGGTTGTCATGAGGATTTAGAAAAGCTCTTAGCACAGACACTGTATCAATGTTTATTCTCAGCCCTCCTAGAGAATTGCCTGGGGCACTGAAACGTTGAGTCACTTATGCATGATCACACAACTTACATGTGTTGAAGGCAGAACTTGAACCCAAGTCTTATTGATTCATAGGCCAGACATGTCATTTTATAGGTCAAGGCCTAGTAGTTATCAAGGCCCAAATCCTCAGGAGGGAAATGGGGACATGGGTTTGAAAGGAAAGGCTTAGCTCCTGAGAGCACATTCCCTAACCTTATACCTTCCATACCCTCCTCCAGCCTCCCACTCTACTGAAGATCAATCTTAGCGAAGGGGCAGAATTGAAGGTAAGGCTAGCATTTTAGTCACACAAGGTAGGAGGAGAAAGGCCCTACCTGGATTGACCCAGCTATCTCAAAATCAAAGGTAAAAAACAAACTTCCAAGCAATCACAGATGTGAAGGGAGGGTTGATTTCAATTATAATTATCACAAATAATTACAAGTATTAGGAGGTAAAATTTCATTCTCTATATGTAACCTAAATCACAAAGTCTATTGAGATAAAACTCTCTTCTTCTTGGTGGAGATCAATGAGAGGTTGGCTGGAGATGGCAGGAGTTGGCTAGAGTGGGAGAGAGGGAGCTTTAATTTCTTGACTTTTAGCTTTCTCCCACCTCTTTGGGTTCTCTACTTGTTTTGTGTCTTTCTTGTTTCTAGCTGTGAGAAAGTGGCATGATGTCAACCCCTCTTTAAATTGTTAAAGGAGCAGAAGATGCTAGGAAGAAGCCTACATAAGAAGAGCTAGTGGTCACCGAGAGCTTCCTTTCACCAACTTGCTATACTCAGACCTCAGAGAAGTTCTCCTTGGGTGAAAACTGAGGCTTTCCCTTGCTTGAACTGAGTTACCCCATCTCCCAATGGGAGCGATACTTCACACTCTATTGTGTGATATATATTCCCCTGTCTATATTCCCTCTGATTTCTGTTTGGCTGTAGACTTGGAATAAACTAAAATTTCCCCACATTTGTTGTCAGCTCAGTTCAGATAAGTTCGAAAGTGTTTAAGTAAACACACAACCTTTTACCCATACCCCTTCCCTTGGGGAAGGGAGAAACAAGGTTGTGTGATATATAAATGTTAACTAACATACTCGTTAGGGGGCAGTGTGGTACAATAAGTAGGGAGCTGACCCTGAAGTGAGGAAGATATGGATTCAAGTCCCACGTATGAAACATTTATTCTATTACCATGGGCAAATTACTCAACCCTTGGTGCTCTGTGAAAGACGTATCCTATACCCAAGGGATGGTATGTGCCCATATCACTCCTTAGTGTTGCCTGAATTAGATGAAATGAAATTCGGAAATATTTGAGAAATAAATAAAAATAAAATAAAAGACAGGTGATCTCATGAAATTTGAACCCCAAAGCCCCTTAGTTTGTGGTTCTCCTTGGTGATAGATATCAAAGGCACAGACCTTCATGAGCAGCATGGTGGAACTGTTAAAAGGAGATGAGAGGAGTGTTTCAGGGTTGGTGTTTGTTTGTTTGTTTGTTTTGTGTTTGCTTTTCAGTATCTTAGGGTCTATTGAGGCTCTTCATCCTCTGTTGTTGCATAAAGCACTTCTGGCCTCCTAATGGGAGAGCTCTGTCCTCTCTTTCTCGGCTGAACATACTCTTTTTATAATGTCTCTGGTTTCTGTTTTGCTATCAACTTCGACAAATGGGTCTCATTGTTACCTTCTATGTGTGTTCATTATGGAACAGGTATTTGGCGCATAAGGAATCAAGCCTTGAATGTAAAGCATCAGGTTCTTCTTTCCCCATTAGTGAAAAATAAGCAGAAATCCAACTTGAACCTAAACATTGCATCTTTTGTACTAACAATATTTAAAGCAGCAGATAGATATGAATCTATCACAGTACCACTTCTCTATGAGGAAAGTGTACTGGCCTCTAACTCCAACCTCCTGCTGCCCCTCCTGGAATGAAGAAAAATCCCCTTTGGAGAAGAGTAGAAGGGAGAGCCTGGAGATGTCTATGTTGCCTCCATTTGGGCAACACAATAAAACACATTGCTCCCGTGCTACATGAGGGAGACAGCTGTTACTATATGTACACACTTCTAATCCTCTCCTGTCCTACAATTTCTGCTTTCCCAAAGCCTCCATTCCAGGGACAAGAAATTAAAGATACACATGATTAATAGCTTCAGAAAAAAACTCAGAAGATCATATATGACTCTTTGATGCAGCCAAGTTTGTTGTAATTTTCTTCTTTTGTTTTGGCTTTGATTTTCATCAGCTGGATGCTTCAGCTGTCTTTGACAAATAATAATTCTGGAAGTGGTACAAACTTCCATGAGAGAGAGAGAAATGAAACTGATGAAAACATGTGATGCAAACTGATTGCAATATTTAAAGTATTTTTTCAGGATTCCCTTTTGGGGGCATTTTACAACAGACAGAAAATAAACTTCTATGGAAGCTTGGTAGAGAGGCATGAAGTAAATAATATCCACTCTTATGGAGGAGCCATTTTGAGGGTTTGTCAACTTTGGTCTCCTGCTCACCAGAGGGTGGTTGTGGGATGCCTCCTTTGACTCCCCCAAGGTAGGATTTGCATCTCTGCTTGGTGTTCCCCATGGGCAATATTCCATGTCCTGCCTTTTCCCCTTTGCTTGACTTGTCATCCATTCTTACCATACCATCACACCTCATCTGAACCCTTTAGAATCCTTTGCTTCTTTCATTGCAGACTTCATGTGCTGCCTTCTGCAGGATAGGACTCTTTGCCTTGCCAATAGGTGGTCTTTTACTCACCTCCAAACTACTTTGTAATAATCATACACACATATGTACATATATACACAGTTATATACTTGTGTATGTATTCCATAGAGTACACACATACACACACACACACACACACACACACACACACTCTGTAGATGGTTTGCTTCCAATAGAATGAATCTCCTAGAGAGTAGAAAACATTTGTTTTTGACTTTATCCCCAGAACTTTGTGCTTTGAAATGTAGTTTTTACTTGATGATTCCTATTGTGAATGGAATTAAAAGTATTACATGGCATATTTTATAAATTTATAAAAAATACTTTAAATCAATAGAAACACTCAAGGAGATGAGAGATAGAGAAGACACAGCATTGGTCTTGGAATTTGAAGACATATATTTGAATCTCAAACTTTGCCATTGACAAAGTGTGTGACCTTAAGCCAGTAAGTAAACCACTTACAGCCTCAACTCTATTCTGCATTACCCAGGTCAGAATGAAGTGACAAATGGAATATTGTGCTTCCAGGATGACAAAATGGAGAAGTCCTGAAGAAGTGGCTCTGGCTCCATAATTTCTCGGTCCAGAGAGGAAGGAGTGTTCACTCCTCTTCAGCCAAATTCCCAATTTTACTCCAGTTACACAGGTTTCCACCAGGCTATGTGCTCTTGAGAATGATTTCAGTGTTGGAAGTATATCCACAGAAAAATGCTCTCAGTTATGAATGATGTTAAAGTTTCATCTCAGAATAGTATGTCATCCATTTCTTTTTACCACTTTTTTCCAGAAAAGGATTCAGAGAAAACTGCCCTAGCCTTGTCAGATATATAAAACAATAGAAATAGTGGATAAAAACAGTAAAATACACAAACAAAACTGAAATAAGAGTTTTCTCAACTCATTGAAGTCAATTCTGTCTGCAGCAGGATGTGCCTTTACTTCACAGTATGAAACCAGCCTGAAAATGGCCGCAGTCTTGTAGAGTATGCAAAAAAAAATATAAAGTAGGAATATTGCATAGGTGACAAAATGAGGTTTTCAGCAAGGTGAAGACCTTCCTTTAGTGAAACAGGGACACTTCGATTATCCAAGAGTCCAATAGTTCACCATTTGAGACAGGAGACTCCTTGTGGAAAGGCCAAAGACAGTTAGAAAGCAGCAGGCCAATGGAAGCAATCCCTTGTCATGAGCAGCTAAAATCTCTGAGCATTTTCAGTCTAGAAATTCGCTTCAAATACAAAGTAACTGTGACTCCTGTGCATCATCTAAAAAGGGGTATTGACTCAATCTAGAGGTTCCTCGTAAAGTGGAAACTATATAAGCAGGAAGTTCCGTGTTCCATGTTTTCTATCTCCTTTATTTAAATTCAGCATCTTCTTCCCATTTCCATTTCCTTCTCCCATTGGACTTTCTTCCTCAGACTACATAGATAAAGACAAGAATATTAGCACCATTAGTACTGATAGAGATGAATTCATATTCCCTTTTTCACCATTTTGAAAGCTCCTTCCATCTACCCTAAAGGTTTTTATTTTCTGCTGCTAGTTCTGTTCTGTGTTCCCTTGATAAATAATGAGCTAAAGAACTATCTTACAAGAAACCAAAGAAAGTCCCTTAATCTTTCTCTCATTTATGTTTCCTCTCTTTAATTCTCTACCACCAAACTCTTCACTCAGTCAGAAGCCGTCTCCTTGACTCAATCTCAGGGGCATTCATCCATTTTCTTGAAAGTGCCCCATCTTGAATCAGGGCTACATGTTGACTTGTCTTTTGGTTTGGTGTTTCTCTTTGATTCATCCTACTTAATGATGCACATGGACACAAGCAAAAAAGACTCATCAAGGCTAGCCTTCATCTCTGCTGCACTGACCTGGCTGTTTATTAGGAAGAGATGGGCTCAGGCTTGCCATCACTGGGTATTTGCCTCCTCATTAGACATGCTGTTATCTCCAGATCTTCTTTCCTTCCTTGGCTCACTTGCTCTTGATTTATTCTATTGTGTTTTTGTCCCGCTTACTGCTTTTCCAGTCTCAGCTCTGAGATATTCTGGGCCCAATACCCTTTGGTCACTGACACTCATTTACTTGAGAATTTGGAACTTTGTTGCTGCAGACAATTTGCAGATGCTTTGCCCATTAAGGTCTTTTTTATTAATGTTAAATCAGAGCATTTGGATGGAGACAATGCAGCAGTGATCATTTCTTCTTATTGACTAACCTTGCTTAAGGAGTGTTTTGTGAATGTCAGTGAAAAATTGGAGCTGCACCCTTGCCTACCTGGGATATTCACATGTGGTGAGCTCACTTAAAGTGAAAGCAAGCCTGATAAAAAGGAGAGACACAAAAACAGTGACAGCTAAAGGACAGGAAAGAAAATGCCAGAGAGATTTTAAAGGGGAAAAAATGTCATTCTGCTTGTTACAAGAGCTTTGTCAAGCAATGGTATTTGGAAGAAATGGATCCCTGAAAAAATTCTTCATCGCATCTTCTATCTCTTCATATGCAGTATAGATAGGGACATTGGTCCAATTATTGAGGCAATTCAAGCCAAATCAACACTATCACCAGAAATACAGGTAATGAAGCTAAAGCGTTTCTTTTACCTACCCTCGAACCAAATGATCTGTTTCTTTCCTTCACATCCCATGTATAGACACCATTTTAATATATTATTTTTGCAATATATATATATATATATATATATATATATATATATATATATATATTCAAGCAGATTCTGGCACCAGGAAAAAAGTATACTGGATATAATAGGAATTTCATAAATGTTTGCAGAATGAAAAATGAATGGCCAGAAAATGTATGGATGAAGGAATGAATGAAAGGATGGATAACACAGCATACTGTGTAACTTTAGGTGTCATTTCAAGTTAATAAACATTTAATAAGTCTCTACTATGTACAAGTTACTGTGCTACATCCTGGGGATAAGGCAATAAAAGAAAGTAAAGGGTTGGTGAGATGAAGTTTTCTCATCATAAACTGAGGAAATTCAATTTATAAATCAAAAATCCCTTCTAGCTCAAATCTTTTGGCCACCTCCATTTCCCTACAAACACATACAGACACACATACACACGAAAACACTCCCTTTTATTCTTATCTTCCTCTGGAAAGTAAAATGAAATCATTACAATTGTTGCATGTCAATCAATTACCCCCTAGAAAGACCTTGTCAATCAATTTTCCTATCACTTCTTTAAGCCTCCTGTCATTTCTCAAATCAAAAAAGAGTTGGGGACAACCAAATAATGTGTTTTTCCCCTTATTAGAATGGAAGTTCCTTGAAGACAGGAAACATGTGACTTTTGTATCCTCTTCCCCACTGAACAGCAAAGTACTTGCTTCATAGTAAGAACTTCATTAATTATTTTTAACAAAATCAAAGAATTTGAGAGAGAAAATGTACCACAGGGGCCATCTAGCCTAACTCATATCTGTAAGGAGCCTCCACTGTCATTTAATCAAAATCAATCTCTCTCTCTCTCTCTCTCTCTCTCTCTCTCTCTCTCTCTCTCTCTCCCTCTCTCTCTCTCTTTCTCTCTGTCTCTCTCTCTCCTTGAAGACTTTCCAGGAGGGAAGAAAACCAGCACCTTTCCAAACACTCCAGTCTCCCTTTTATTGTTTGGAAGCTTTTCCTGACATCAAGCTGAAATTGTCTCAAGAAATTTGCTCCCATTTCCTTTTTCTGGGTATGCCTTTTTAAAAACAAATAGGAGAATTCTAAGGAGTCCCCCACCAGACCACCTTTCTCATATTTGAGGACAGCTATCTTGTCCAGGCTTTGTCTTTTCTTCTTCAGGTTAAACATGCACAGTTCCTTGGGTGGATCTTCATATTACATCAGTGTGAAGCACTTCTGTATTCTAGTTGCCCTCCTCTAGACACTTTCCAGCCAATAAAAATAATTCATAATAATAATCATTATAATTATTATTATTTTATACATAACCCTTCAATGTATGCAAAGTGTTTTTACAAATAGACAGTTGATAAACCCTTATTTACCCGCTGATTATGCATCAGCCATAGACTAAGTATTAAGGATACAAAGAAGGTAAAAAAGTTATCCCAGTACTTGAAGAGCTCACTATTTAATTGGTTCTCTCGTTTGGTCCTGACATCAACTGTGTAAGTTTGCTGAACTGTTATCCCCTCTTTACAGATGAGGAAACCGAGGCTGAGAAAGGTGAAATGACTTGACTGGATCACATAGCTAATAAATGTCTAAGGCACCACGAAGACTCATTCCAGGTATGCTGGTCTAGCTCCACTTCCATCCAGTTATCGATTTTCTTCTGTTGTAACACCTAGAGTTAAACACAGTACTGCAAGTTAGCTCTGAAGGGGGCAGAGCACAGGGAAACTCTTGCCTCCATCTTCCCAGAATCTCTGCCTCACCTCCACCATCACACTAGCTTTATTGATTCTTATATCGTATCACTGAATGAAGTTGAATGGAGAGTTCATTAAATCTCCAAATCTAGGGGGCAGAGCCAAGATGGCAGCTGGAAAGCAGGGACTAGCGTGAGCTCCCTGCCAAGCCCCTCCAAAAACCTATAAAAAATGGCTCTGAACCAATTCTAGAACTGCAGAACCCAGAAAACAGCAGAGGGAAGCAGGGCTTCAGCCCAGGACAGCCTGATTGGTCTCTGGGTGAGGTCTATCCTGCATGGAGCTGGGAGCAGAGTGGAGCAGAGCCCAGCATGGGTGGTGTGGACCAACTAGACCAGGAGCCTGGCAGAGCGGGTCCTAGCGCCCTGAATCAGTGTGCTGCAGCAGTTACCAAACTTCTCAACCCACAAATACCAAAGACAATAGAGAAGGTTAGTGGGAAAAGCTGCTGGGGACAGAGTGAAAAACGGAGTTCTGGTTCAGCCACCACCCCTGGGGCAATGGAGGTGGGCAGCTACAGAACTACAACTACAGTTGCTTCCGGCCCCAGGCCCACCTGGTGGGAGGAATTAAGTGGCAGATCAGAGCAGGAGTGAAGAGCCAAGATCTAAGTCTAGTCTGGGTTGGGGGTTCTTGGGGAAGGAGGAGTGCTGGTGTGGCAGAGATGGTGCATCCCCCCCAAACGTGGAACATAGTTCTCTTAACTCTACAAGCAGTCATACCCCGCTGAAAAACTCAAGGGTCAAGTTAGTTGGCTGAGAATATGGCCAGGCAGTGAAAACGCACCCAGATTCAGTCTCAGACTCTGGAATCTTTCTTTGGTGACAAAGAAGACCAAAACATACAGCCAGAAGAAGTCAACAAAGTCAAAGAGCCTACAACAAAAGCCTCCAAGAAAAACATGAACCGGTCTCAGGCCATGGAAGAGCTCAAAAAGGACTTGGAAAAGCAAGTTAGAGAAGTAGAGGAAAAATTGGGAAGAGAAATGAGAAGGATGCAAGAAAACCATGAAAAACAAGTCAATGACTTACTAAAGGAGACCCCAAAAAATACTGAAAAATATTGTGAAGAAAACAACATCTTAAAAAATAGACTAACTCAAATGGCAAAAGAGCTCCAAAAAGCCCATGAGGAGAAGAATGCCTTGAAAGGCAGAATTAGCCCAATGGAAAAGGAGGTCTATAAAATAAGATACATAGGCAATGGGGCGTAGAAATTTATCTTCCCCTACAAGAAAGGAAGGGAATAGGGTATGGGAGGGAGTGGTGTGACAGAAGGGAGGGCTGACTGGGGAACAGGTAACCAGAATATATGCCATCTTGGAGTGGGGGGGGAGGGTAGAAATGGGGAGAAAATTTGTAATTTAAACTTTTGTGAAAATCAATGCTGAAAACTAAATAAATAAAAAAATTGCTTAAAAAATCCCCAAATCTTCATAACAATCATTGTCTTCTAGTCATGGAACTCAGTTTAATCTCCAACAAGGATTATCAATAAGCCCTTTAGCTGATGAAAGACAGTAGCCTGGTGGCCCCATTCCATCCAATCCCTAGTATCCTTCAGAGTTGGCCTACGGTGCCCCTTTCTCTTCTAATTCATTTCTTATCTTCATAAGACCCGTAGTGTTTTAGCTCCTCCATTTCAAGTGTGAACTTGACTGTGGGCATTCACATCATTTTCTGTAAAGCACTTCCCTTTTTCAAACATCCCTATTTTTTTTTTTAGCAATGTCACCATTTCCCAATTATCCAGTTTTGTAACTTCATCACTATTTTTAGCTTTTTACTATCTTTCACCCCACACATCCAGTCAGTGCCTAAATCTTGCTGTCACGACCTTTAGAATAGTCTTCACATCTGCTACCTTTTCTCTACTCTTACCAGTAAGAACTTCAGTGAGTGTGAGATTTAGTTCTTCTTTACTTCTCACCTTGATAATTGCAACAGGCCTCGACTGGCTTCCCTGTGTCAGTTCCCTCAGAATTCTGATCTTTGCTTCATGCATTTGCCAAAACAATTTTCCTGAAGTACAAATATGATCATATCACTCCCCTACTCAATCGTCTCCTTTGGATTCCTATCACCTGTAGGATACAATATAAACTCAACAGTTTAGCTCTTAAAATCCTCTATACTCTGGCCTCAACCTATCTTTTCAGGTTCTCTGGCTATGACTCATGTTCCAACACTTTCCATACTGATCCTCTCTCTTTTCTTCACATCTAACATTTATTTTCTTTTCTCTGTGCCTTGACAATTTCCTGTGACTAGAATGTGCTTCCTATTTGACTCCCTCTCATAAAGTCCTTCTCTTCCTTCAAGATGTAGCTCAAGCACCATCTTTGGCATGAAGCCTTTCATGATCCCAGCCCCCAACTCATAATGCCTTCTTCCCCAACAAACTCAGATTTAACAATCTACTTTGTATTTAACTTTATACTTATTCTCTATTTATTTGAATCTATACTTACAGTTTTCCTCACTAAATTGTTATCTTCTTTTGAGTAGGGGCTCTTTCGTCATACTTGCATTTCTAGGGCTAAATAAATTGCCAGTCCAGAAAATGTGCTTAATAAATACTTGGTGCTTGATTAATTTTAATTTTGTCCATGGATAGAATACTCAAAGTAATGTGTCTGGAGAAATTCAGAAATTTTGGTGCAGGCTTCCTGTGAGGCAATTGCTCTTCCAAGGAGAGGGAATTTTTCGTGGCAAACAAGGGTCTTGAATTAATTTTATACATTTCAAAGTGCTCACCACTTTTCCTGCATTTAATTATAATTATGTCAATTTGGTATATTTACTCTATAATTACAATAACTGCTCTGCATTTATTTTTAGTACAGTTATGAGAGGCACCAAATGGATTGGGTAGACTGTATGCAAATGACATACCAAGGGTCCAGAGGATCTGTATGTGTTTGCTCATGGAAGTTACACATCAAGAAATCTTTCAGATGTGGAAACAAAGGTACAAAATACATTCCTGAAACTTAACTGTGGAAGATGTTATGAATGGTGCCAGCTATTTACCTGACCATGAGGTTATAATGTGGGTGATGCTTGTTTTGGCTTCTACGGTATGATATCCCCAAATTTTTCCTTGATTGCTAGATCCTGTCATTTAATGGAATGCAGAGAAATGGGCAACATCTGAGACAGGGCCCATCTTGACAGGATGCATTCATTCAAGGCTTTCCAGGTTTTTTTAATACCCTTTCTTATGTTGGTGTTATTTCTGATAAACCTTGCCACACAAGCTATTCATCATGAAAGAAAATAAAGCTTCAAATTTGCATTGCATGTGTATATAAGTAATAAATAAGAATTTATCTCCAATAATACACCAGCAATATTTAACTTTATTGATTAGAAACTAATTCAAAGCTTCTGGATTTTCATCAAGCTAATACAGCCCATGCTCCTTTGGTAGCTTCTAATATCCAAGGAGGTACATTTTCCCCAAGTTGGGATCTTCTACTTTAGGTATTGGCAACATGAAGACAAGGGGAATGGAGTAACTGATAACCTGCCTGGGTGAAACAGATAATGAGGAGGTATTTGGTGAGACACGTTATGAGCAGGGATCCCAGATTTAGAGCTGGAAGGATCTTTGATCTCTGTGGGTATCTAGCCCAATACTCTCAATTTATAGTTTAGCAAACTGAGACCCAGAGAGGGGAATTGTCTTTTCAGATTCACAATGGAAATAAATGGCAGAGCAAGGATTTGAACCTAAAGCCTCTGCTTCTAAATCCATTTCTCTGTCCTGCATACCATACTTAAGTTCCTTTCCAAATTAAAGGGCATCTAGATCTGAATCATGGCAGGATGCTAAAGACATTTATTTGCTTCTATCCATCTCTCCAAAGCATTGGGAGTCCCTGGAAGGATACCACCAAATAAACTGAATAACCAGTGATCTATGATGTCTAACAATGAGAATTAGGATCCTATGATTTTAAAAACAGGAAAATCCTAGGATGTCATCTAATCAAATGGTTTCATTTGACAAATAAGGAAACTGAGTCTGAGAAAGGTGAACAGGTTTCTCTCCCACCAATCTTCGAAACTTGTCATAAATTTCTTTTTTTTTTTTTTTTTTTTGCTTTTTGGCAGGGCAATTGGGGTTAAGTGACTTGCCCAAGGTCACACAGCTAGTACTTGTGTCAAGTGTCTGAGGCCGGATTTGAACTCAGGTCCTCCTGACTCCAGGGCCGGTGCTCTACTGACTGCGCCACCTAGCTGCCCCTTGTCATAAATTTCTACTACTAGTTATGGTCCTTAAGGGATAACTCATTAAAATATCTTATTTTAATTGGGTAAGTACTAGAAAGGGTACTATGTTAACTAAATAACATTCTAGCAGTATTATCTAGAGGAAACACACTGTAGATTTGAAATCTTACTGATGTGGCTACTTCTTTCCACCTATCTTGTGAAGTAGATGATATTACAAGTATATCTGTCTGGTTTTATTATGCATAACCATCATGCTTTATCCTAAACTTGCAAAGGAAGCTCTACCCAAAATACTGGGAGGCTTTTACTTGGCCAGTTTTACATGCGTACATCTCATTGTTTGCGCCACACTCTTACTGCATGACTGACCCATTTTCCTTTTGAGACAGAAATCTGTCTTGCCTAATAAAATAGCTGTATGACCCTGGGCAAATCATTTGACTTCTGCCTCACTTTCCTTAATTGTAAAATGAGGATAATATTAACCACTACATTTTAGGATTATTGTGAGGATCAAATAAAATACTTAAAAAATGATTAGTACAGTACCTGACACATAAGGAGTGCTTAATAAACATTTCTTTACTCCTTCCATCTTTCCTTCATTCCTCCTCCCCTCCCCTCAACCTCTCCCTCCTTCCTTCCTTCTTTCCTTCCTTCCTCCCTTCCTCAAACTTACTTTTATAGAAAAACTTTTGGAATTACCTTGGTTGGTAACGCATTGGCACCTGCTCACAACATCTACCACCAAGTGCTTGTCTGTTGCCCTGGGGTAACTCTCAATTTAATGTTTTCAACACTGTTTAGATCATGACTCATGATCATTAAAAAAATAGGCAACATAAAGCTTGCAATTCACACTTTTCAGACTTGTTTCAAGGAAAAATTTATAGCTTATATAAATGAAAACTATTATTATCTCATCCACAAAAGTTCTGCTCTAATGCTGTACTCTGTCATGGCAGTGACGCCTGATTCTAAAAGTCTTTGTCAATATAGCATAAGCTTTGACAGGTCCTGCCAAAAGAGAGAAGCCCTATGTATGGGCCTCAAAAGGACTGAGTCTGTCAACCATGGATCAACCTAGTTAAGTTCTAAGAAACTCATAGTTCCTGGGTGGTCTATAGGATGATTCATATGTCTGTCCTGGAAACTCTTAAATCCCACCTACTGAAATATGGAAGGCTTATGTCAGGGTCTCTTGCTCAAGGGAATTAACTGATCAGGAAATTACTCAAATATTTGTTGTTAGCAGTAAGGATTAGTTTAATCTGATTTATTAAAGTTGGTAGGGGAAGTAGGAGGAAGTAAAGAGGGGAAGGAGACTTTAGAAGATATCAAAAACATGTTTCTACCCTGAGGAGGACATTTCTTATCTTAAACTCAATATGTCCAAATCAAATTATCTTTCTCATCTTCCTAATTTTCCTATTATAGTTGAGTGTACCAACATTCTGCTAGTGACCCTGGCTTATGACCTAGAAGTCCTAACCTAATCCTTCTCCTCTGTCATCTTTGATAGCCCAGCTGTTGGCTGAGGAGTTTTTATTCTATATTCCTAACACCTCTTAGACCTTCTGGCTTCTCTCATCTGACATAGCCACCACCCTGAGGCAAACTCTTATAACATCATACCTTGACTTTGACAATAGCTTGTTACTTGGTCTCCCTGCCGCAAGTCTTTTCCAAACCAAGCTTGTCTTCTCAAAGGGATATCTCTTAAATCCTAAATCAGGTCTGACCATGTCACACCCCACTCAAAAAAGAAAACAAAAAACCTCAAACTTCTCCAGTGGCTTCCTAACATCTCCAAGATAAAATACAAAATCCCATTTGGAGTTCAAAGACTTCCATAACTTGACCTCCTTTTCTCTTTCAAGTCTCCTTTCTCCTTAAGTACCTGCCCCCCACCCCAGGCTATGATATCTGCTATCCAGTGAGACTTGCCTCCTTGCTATTCCTCAAACATGAAAATCAGCTTTCTGACTGCATGCTTTTGATTGGACTTTCTCCATGCCTGGACTTCTCTCCCTCCTTAACACCATCTCCTGCCTTCTCTGTCATGAATAAAGTTCCAACCAAAATACTGTCTTTTACAAGAGGCCTTTCCCAATCTTCATTAGTGCTACTGTGGTCCCTGTTGATAATCTCCAATTATTTGTATATGTGTGTGTGTATATATATATATATTCCTAAACAATACATATATGTATATATGCATCCCCATATATGTATATATATGTATGTGTATGCATACGTGTGTCCATGTCTGTGTAGTCACACATCTGTAGTTCCTTCCATGTTGTTTCCACCATTAGACTTTAGACTGTGAGTTCCTTCTGATCAGGGAGTGCCCTGCTCCAGCCCTTCATTTTTTTGTCCCAGGGAAATTAGCACAGTTCCGGGCATGTAGTAGGTGCTTAATGAATTCTTGATGGCTCACTTTTAAACAGGAGGAGAATAGTAGACTAGATATCCTTTGGGAAATTAGAATATGTTTGTGAGTACCACAAGCTTCTCCCTGAAATTCCTATTTTTCTCCTGAAATAAAGACCCATATTTTTAACAGAAAGATTATTCTAGTAATGGTTGTGGCTACAAATCATGAAACCCTCTAGTTTCTGAATAATTGAAGTTAAGGATTACTCAAAAGGTAATGGAAAAGGTAGTGGTAGGTGTGAGCAGACTGCAACACATTACAAAGGAAGCTTCTGGAAAGCGAGAGATGTGAAGGATTCATCGAAGAAATGCTGAAAATATAAATAGTGAGTTGGCAATGAAGTAAGAGCAAGGGAAACCAGATGGAATGCAGAGAAATGGGCAACATCTGAGACAGGGCCCTGGAATGAATCTTATGTATGAAGAGAACTATAGGAAGGTCCCCAGTGTGCTGAGTGGGCACTTGGTACACACTGTATGGGAAGGCATGACAGCATGGACATGAGCTGTGTAGGATGGTCTAATGTGTCTGGATGGTGAACAATGGAACATACCCCAAGTATTAGAGTTTGGATCCCTTGCACTATTGGAATACAGTCTATTAACCAGAGTAAGTCTAGTATAGAGCTTGTTTTGAACCAACCTCCAACCCCACACTGCAGCCCAGATGCTTATTAGCTCTATGACTTGCAGCAAATCTCTTAGCCTCCTGAGACCTCAGTTCCTCATCTGTACAATGAGAGGCTTTCATTTTATTAGCACAGATATTGATTCCAGTTCTAAAATTATGATCATGTGCTTCTGTAAACCAGGGAAAATCATGTATGATTCCTTAGACAAACATCCTCACAGGACATTCCTTTCTCTAGAGTGCTTTGTCTTAACCTCTTTGACCAAAAGCAGTCCAAGGCATAGCTAGTAAGTATCTAAGGCCTGACTCAGCAAGATGAGGCCTTCTGATTCTAGGCCTGTGACTCTCTCCACTGCACCACCTAGCTGATAGACATACACACAGACACACACACACACACACACAAAATATATACACACATACACACATTATATATGTGTGTGTCTATATATCTGTATGTATATGTATTTATGTGGATATATGTGTGTGTTTGTGTGTTTCTGTGTGTGTGTCTGTGTGTGTGTGTGTGTGTGTGTGTGTGTATCTCCTCCTGACTCTCAGTTGGATGGTATAGCAATAATAAAGAACGTAATTTTACTTTGTTCTTTTTCGCCCTCAAGTAAGGTAAGTGCTTCTGAAAGTTATGAAGGGTAAAGCAGGCACCAGATGTCAGAAGTACATTTGATCTCTCTTCTCTAATTCTGGCTGCCCTTTGAGTACTGAAGGAGCATTGAATATACTCCCTTGGGATATGAGGAAGGCATTAGCCCAAACTTTGTCCTCACTGCAGCATTACCTGGTGACTCCCAAACAGCTTTAACAAGCAGAGCGGCTTCTAATAAAGCACTGCCTTTTAAGAAGAACTTCCCCCAGCTCATAACAAATTCGGTCCCTAACCTTTCATCGTCCTCATCTAGTCTCCCTTCAAGTCCAGTCAGCCATATTGGGACTATAAGAATGGAACTAGCATGGGAATTCACTGACCAGTAAAGGAAAGAACATTGTTCATTAAGTCATAAAGACCCATATTCGAATCTTGTCTTTTACTGTTTCTACCTGCATGACCCAAGGTAAGCCAAAACCTTTCTGAGCTTTGGTTTCCTCAGCCATAAAGTAAGACTAGGGACATTTACAAAAATTAGAGGGACCTAATGGATGGAGAGCTGGATTCAGAGTCAAGAAGAACTGGGTTTAAGTTCCACCTTGGTTACTGTAAAGAATGAACCACTGAGAAACAAGATTTCCAAGTATTAATAATCAGAGTTTTAATTAGTCTGGCAAACGACCAATAAATTGATGGTCAGCAGTATCTCTCCTTCAGCAAAGACCCCAAAGACTTCTTAAACACTTTAAATCAAGTGTGTTCCTTCTAATAGGCAGCTCCCCTGACAAGTGAAACTAGACCTTGATTGGTGAACATTTAGTGAGGAGGTGGGTTAGGAAATTTTCAGCCCCTGCTGCTGAGAACCTGGCTTGATCCTGAGACTCAGCAGCTACAAGGCATCAGGTCAGGGGAAGCCATTTCCATCTGTACCTCCCTGATTAGTTTTCTCCTTCCTGAGCTTAGGGTCACCTTAAAATCTAATGGAGGGGGTCAAGGATATGAATTTTTCCCCAAGGGAGAGAACTCATCAAGACAAGATTCTGGTTTTTTATATTATAAGCAGAAATCAGGTTTCCCATTTGGGTGAGGTCCCACCCAACCTAGTTGGGATCAGGTTCCTTGGGAGTTGGAGAAATCATATCACTCAGTCATGCCCTTCAGAGGCTGACTGACTCTTGCAGGAGTGGAGTCTTAATAAAATAGGAGGAAAAGGCTAGATCATAAATTAATAATTAGTTATTAATATAATGGTATAATACTAATTTCTCTCACTACATACGGTTTGTTTGACACTGAGGAAGGCATCTAACCTCTCATCACTCAGGGCAAACTCTCTAGGATCATTAATTGCATCAGTTGTATATATCTGAACTATTGTATGGAGTTCCTAATACTATATAACTATATGTATGTGTGTATACACACATATATAGCATAGTATATTATGTATATGTGTGTATGTATATACACATACATAGTATACTATATTCTATATAACTATATATTCAATATAACAAGGATCATCATAAACCAATGAAATCACAGGTGTAGACACAAAGTACTAACTATAAAGTCCCCGCAGTATCTACCTCATAGGTCTTCTTGTGAATCTGTAGTCATATCATGCCTGTAAAGCCCTTTTTAATTCTTAAAGCTCAATAGAATGATACATTATTTCCCTGCCTAAAGTCAAGATTCGAAAGCCTGGCCCACGTACCTGCCCAAGAACAGGACGCTAGTCTTGGTGCTGCTCAGATTTGCTGTATGACATTAGGGTGGGCTTTTCACTTCCTAAAACCTCAGGAAATACTTCTGTAAAATGTCACCAGCTGGGATGAAATCAAAGGGCAGTCAAAAAAGGATTCATTAAGTGTCTACTATGTTCAATACACTGTGCCAAGAACTTTATAAATGCTCTTATTTGATCTCATGACAACTCTGGTGGGTAGGGGCTATTACTTTCTCCTTTTTACATTTGAGGAAACTGAGGCAGACAACAGTTAAGTGACTTGCCTAGAACCATACAGTTAGTATCTGGGGCCAGATTTGAACTCAAGTCTTCTTGACTCTAAATACAATGATCTATCTACTGTACCATCCAGCTGGCTTTACATGTAAATGCCCACTTTGAGCAATCAAGTCATTCTGACCATTATAAATACCAAAATTAACCTCCAAGCTCTTACAAAAGAAGATGAAGTGTGAATCCAGAAAGAAATATTGCTGTGGTGTAGAAAATGATGAATCTATTGATTTAGAAAAACATGGAATGACTTGGACTTACGAAGGAAGATGCTCTCTGCCTCAAGAGAAAACACACACACATACATAGAGATGTTATCTATATAATGTATATATAATGTATATATATATATGTTTGTATATATGTATGTATACATATGTGTGTGTATATATACACACATGCTTAATTGCACCATTCTTTTTTGGAGGGGAAAGGAAAAATAAATTAAAAAGTGGATAGCAAAGAACAAAAGAAAACCAACAAGGAAGCAAAGAAAAGCTGAGTGACTTTGAAAACAACATGTAGCATTTATTATGTAGGTTTTCTTGAAATAAAAATCTATTGTTTTATATCAAATCCTCTCTTATGATTTTATATATGTGGCAAGATTTTTTTTTCTTTTCTCATTTTGTATTTAAGTAAATAATTGAAAAAAAACTTAAAAAATATAAATGCCAGGCTCTCCACAATCTTCTTTATGGGATCCTAGGCCACTAAGAATCCTTTCCAACCTGAATTCTCCACTAATTATATTACTACCACAATCCCCCAAATTCTTCAGTAAAACTAGTTGTGCAATCTCAAGGATCTTTTGACAATTGGCAGCTAGTGCTGGTGAACAGATTGCACCCAATAAATAATTAAAAAAAAATAAACACAGATTTCTCCTTGAAAGCAAAAGTGGAGATTTACTGAGCACACAGCACTAAAAATAAATGGAATTCTTTGGGGGCATTTTATATCAATCCAGACATGCCAATCTCAGTTAATTTCTTTGCATGGGAAACTTTAACTATGATCAAAGATTTCGAGTATCCCTCCACACAAGTCTGCACCCATAAGAGAGATGTAAGTGTATGTAACCATCACATAGGGTCAGGTGGCTGAGTAGTCCAGAGGCCTAGAAATTCCCCAGGCTCCAGATCTTATTTAAGCAGCAATGGACTCTGAAAGAATCAAAGATTTAAAGGTTGATGGTACATAAATGTTACCAAATAGAGATCCTTCACTTTACAGAAAAGAAAGGAATGAGGCCTTGAGCTGTTAAGTGACTTGATTCTTCATTATAGCTAGGAAATAACAGAGCTAGACTTTGAATCCAGGTTCTTTTTCTTGAGAGGAAATAAGCCCCTCCTCACTGGAGATCTTATACAGAGGCTGCATTGTCCATCAAGTAGTAGTGGGGCTCTTTCCTGGGTATTGTTTGAACTGAGGTTGTCTCCAACTTCAAGATGCTGTGATGCAATGACTCCAATCAATGGTTCTCTTCCAAATATATCATGAGTCTCAGGAAGAATGCTTTCATGGAGCTAAAATGAGGTCAAAGCATATCAATAACCTCTGATCAGGACATGGTAGAAAGACCCTTGAGCCTAAACTCAGAACCAGACCCCACAGCCAATTCATTTCCAAAGCCATCAAATTAATTCTTTGTGCTCTTCCAAATAGATCAGAGCATACCTCTGGGGTCAAAAGGCAACCTTCTCTTATGCTCTCTCTCTCTCTCTCTCTCTCTCTCTCTCTCTCTCTCTCTCTATATATATATATATATATATATATATATATATATCTTGTCTTGGAGATCATGCTGATGTTTGCAACCTCAATTATCATGTTTCTACAGATGAATGTGGGGAAAAAACAACAGCAACAAAAACAAACACACCCAAAAATACCCTCTAAAGATGTGGTCTCAAAGGGTCTGATAGTCCCATGGAGTCTTAGGACTATTGTTACAGCAAAGCCTAGCTTTATACCTTTTTTTCTTCCCAGACAATTACTGGCAAAGGTCATATACATTCTATTCTCATAGAACAACAAAAACAAACCAACAACAACAACAACAGAATTTTAATTCCAGATTCTGTCTCCAAAGTTCAAGCTTGCCACCGGAGTCATTCAGATTGATTTGGGTTAGTATTACTTTTCTTTCTGCACATACTATCCTTAAGATCAGTACCTTCGCAACGTTCAGAACTTGTCTCTTCTTTGAATGTCAACATCTGGCCAACCTGATGTTCCTAACAGAAGACACTCTATCTGACTTCACTAATTTTTAATGGCTGTCCTCCATGCCTGGAATGCTCTAACTCCTCCTCTCTGCCTCCTGGTTTCCCTGATTTTCTTCAAGTCTCAGCTAATTTCCTACCTCCTACAGCTGCTATTTTTCCCCCAGCCCTTCTTCCTGTTAATGCTTTCCCTTGAGATCACTTCATTTATGTATTTTGTTTGGACACAGTATCATTTGTTTGTTCCCTCTGCCATTAGACTATGAGGTTTCCAACCACTCAAGAGCTGGTTCAATACTAGTTAGGTGGTGAACTTCAGTGGGAGAAGGGCTCAATTTGTAGTCAAAGGTGGCTGTTTGTATTTTAGTTGTGTCTAACTTCTTGACCCCATTTGGGATTTTCTTGGAAAAGATACTGAAATGATTTTCCATTTCTTTTTTTTTTCCTTCTACAGCTCCTTTTACAGATGAGGAAACTAGTGACTTGCTCAGGGTCACACAACTAGTAAGTGTCTGAGGCTGGATTTGAACTCATGAAGATGAGTCTTCCTGACTCCAGATCCAGCCTTCTATATACTGAATTACAGAGCTGCCCATTGGAGTCGGAGGATTTGGATTCAACCCTGTATCCTGACACTTACTGTTTGTGTAACCTTAGGCAAACCCGATTACTTCTTTTTAGTCTCAGTGTTTATTTTTTTAATGTGAAATAAGGTTGGATTAGGTGGCTTCAGGTATCTTCTAGCTCAAAATGTATGATTTTCACCCTTTTGTCCAACACCCTAAGGAAAAAGTATATTGAATCCTGAAAAATCTACTGTAACCCTTCAACTATGGAAATTACCCCCAGATCAGTCTAGCGTAAGCACAGACATTCCCAGGCAGCTCAGGCAGTGTGGAGAGCAATGCCTAAGACCTATTTAAGACTTTGCCACATTAATGTTTTATTGGAGAATGAGCATATGATAATTATTTTTGAATTAATGTGACATTATAATGTTCTCAAAATGAGGGGCTTTTTACCCTGGTGACTAGTTCATTGTACATAGAACCAGAAGCAGTCGGGTACACACACTTATTAGCTATGTGAGCCCTCCCAGGTCCCTTCATCTTTCTCAGCCTTAGTTCCCCCATCCACAAAATGAGGTTAATGAGATCATGTAGATGGTTCTTTAAAGTGGAAAGGTTACTGTCTCTGGAGTCTGAAGAAAGTCCTGAGTTCAAATCCTGCCTCTGACACTGCATGTATTATCTAGTATACATTGCTTAACCTCTCTGACCTCTATTTCCTTATATGTAAAATGAAGTAACTGGACTCCACGGTTCCTAAAAGTTTCTCGAAGTTCTAAAGCTCTGATCTTATGATAATCCTATAATCCTATGATAATTCCTACCTCACAGAATATCTGTGGGGATCAAATAGGAAAAGACACATAAAGTATTTTGTGAAGCTTTAGTGCTCTATAAATGACTTGTATCGCTCATATTAGGACTAGTTTAAATGGCTCAATCCTGTAAAGTGGGGAGAGAGGAGGGTGCTTGGCTCAGTTCTTATCTTCTCAGGCCACATTCAGGTCATCCCCTCTAGGACCAGATAGGGAAAATCAGGGTTACAGACAATGAAAAGTTCTTCTAAAATATTTGAAAATAGTCAAGAAAGGAACAAAAACACAATTAAAATGATGTGGTACACGCATCAAAGACATCCTAATATGAAAAGAGGATTAGGAAGACAATAGAAAGTGAACACCCAAATGGGGGAATAAAGGAATGTTCACTATGAAAGACTTTTTTGAATATCAGGCTTTTTTTTCTTCTTTCTATTCAGTGGATAAACATAGATGTGATTGATGAGATTAGAAAGAACTGCAGGGTATTTAAAAACCAAATACATGTAAGGATATATTCAGCAGCTTTGACAAAGAGAACCAGGTGGTAACAGGAAAACTGGACCTAAGGGGTAATTTAATATAAACTGATGAAGATAATTGTTATTCTCCATGACTCTGGTAACCAAAGCTTTTCCAAATACATACCCAGAAAATTTCTCATAGAAGGGAATCAGTCTGGTTCTTCCTGATTCCCTGGGCAGAGCACTGAGAATCCTTAAGCTTCCTTGGAAATATGGGAGGATACATGGACCAACATTAACAACTAGAATCAAAAGTTAATTATTTTAAGTCTCTCACTACATAGTAAAAAACATATACTTTAACAAGGAAATAGTAAAACTTCATTCTAATAAAAATAAATCCTAATTCGACTAGAACTAAATAAGAATCATCATCCATTTAGTATAGTTATAATAATAAAAACAGATAGTGATTTAACCTTCTCATAGTATTAATTAAGAAGTGTCAAGTATATTAGCAAGTATTCAGCTATTGTGACCATTAAGGAGATATACAGACAGAATGGTGTCATTTATACTGTACGTTTAAGAACTAAAAGAGTTGGAGAAGAATCAAGGGAGTCTGGCTTAGTCCCAATTGATGTTATTGCTGATACTTGTAAGCTGAAGGGAAAGATTGAAATGCCTGGTCAGGTCCCTGGGGAGGGGGGAAGCTGGCTGCTCTTTTCCAGATGGGTGGCGACTCAAGTAGCATAGCTTCACCCCTCCATTGAAGCCCCCCATTGTGCTGCAGTGCTCTATTCAAAAATACACATAGGAAAAGCAAGAATCTCCACCAACAGAGCCCAATTACCCTTTTCAAATGCCACAGGACCCACGAAATCATTTGAATCTGACATTGTGTCCCTTCTTTTTATTAAAGGGGACATTCCAGAAAGCCTTCTCATATGTGCTATAGGTTAGGTGTTGTCAATCCAATTGGGAAATGATTTTAGCTCTCTCATTATTGTTATCATTGAGCAGGCATCCCATGCCCTTGCCATCCCACATGCTATTAGGAACTAGGAAAGCTCACATTGCTGGCATAGACTTGCAAAGCAGCTCTGGCCAGCAGATCAATAGAACACTTTAGCCCCTAGTCCTACATCCAATTCATCCCAAAAGAATCCAACGATAAATTTATTAAGTGCTTAATGTGTCTAAGCCAATTTTCTACGTGCTAGGGATACCAAAATGAAGTGAAAATCAGTTCTTGTCTTCAAAGAACCTATATTCAACTATAGAAGTTTTACCATTCACATTAAGTTGGTAATTAGCTATATTATGTGATTTGGGGAGCACTAGGAAACCGTCTTCTACTCCCATCATTTTGCATTTATAAGACATTGGACAAACTTTCTTATGAGTCTTTGACTATTGCACTCCATATTTTTTAAAGGAATTTGTCATCGTTTTATCTTGAGCCATGATCTATCTAAAACCTATTCTTAAATACCATTTTATATTCTTTACCATAAGAGTTATGTCAACATAGAGGAAGAATAATAAATTAATTTCAGTTTGCGCATAAACTTGGGCACATTCACTCACCAATGTACATGGTATACATGTGGGAAACTGGACACATGCTTACAGAAACTAAACAGAGAAGTGAGAACATCGCTCATGCTCAGGCAACTCATAGCTTCAACTGAAAGCCTTGGTTGTCATTGATCACTTCAGGAATAATTTGTCAAATAGGAAACTGCTTCTCTCTATCAGGCCTCTTTCTGTTCTTCATTGATCCACTGGGATGTATGGGATGTTCAGGGAGGATTACTACTGTGTGTGTGAGGACTTGCTGAGCCCTTTATATGGCTGCTCATCCTACCTCAGCATCCACCTCTCACTCAGAGCTCATTGGTCACTCCAAAAAGTTGTAGTAGTCAAACTCTGGTAAAACCGTCACTGAAGGCAGGCCAAAAACTAAGTAGAAAGTAACCAACAAGCCTCAAACCCATTAGTGACGTGGAGTGTCTGCACCAAGCATGTAAAGACTTTTTCCTGTGGAAAGGGTAGATGAGAACAATTTTTTCCCATGGCCATGAAGGTGGCTGATGCAGGCACTGTGGAGTACTTAGAATTTTGTCAAACATTGAACACAGCAAGGTCATACACTGCATCTTGGGCCATCGGCAATCATCCTGACTTTCACTGGACTTCGATGATTGGAAGAGAGAGTGAGGATGAGTACTTTGTGCAACTCTGTCTCACTGAAATCCAGTTCAAACAGGAGTCAGGACATCACCCTATGATGTTATTAGTTCTCTTTGAAAAGAAGGACAAACAACATCTTACTGAAAAAAAAAATCAGATCCTTTTCTCAAAATAATAAGCAGTGACAACCACTTTCAATTCATACTTAATGTTAAAAGGGTGACAATTTGATGCTATGCTATTGTGATGATAAGCTCCCTTTGGACAGAGAAGTTCCAAACTCCTCATTTTGCTCTCTGGGCTCTTGATACCTAATCCGCTTCAAATTATTCTCATAGTAAAACAGCTTCAATGTATGTTTGTTTTTGTAATTTTATTTTTAAAATTCAAAATTTAAAGACAAAACTGTTCATTTCCATAAATATCATAGAACATGAAAAATGAATTTATATAAAACACCAAATCTCCATTTCAAACCACTTGTAATCTTTCTATCCACAAATATATACATAGAAAACACACATATGTATACATTTATATACACATATATATGTACATACATACACATACATATATATTGTGTATATTCATACATACATATACACACATAATTGCAACATTTTCCTGCTTATCTGTAATTCCTTTTCTTGTGAATAAATACAATATCCAACTTTTCCCTATTACTGCTACTCAACTAAGTGAGAAAAAGGAAATGGCCAAGCACTCCTTCATCTTTGCCAAAAAAACCCAAAATGGGGTCATGAAAGTCAGACACCATTGAAGAATGACTGAAGAACAGCAACATTTCCCTCTCCATATTATCCCTGATCTCATCTCCATTCATTTGCCTTTAGATTATATTTCTATGCCTAGGTGTGTGTTCAATTTTCTTGTTTTTCCACTTCAGAAAAGAGAGAATTTCATCTGACGTCTATCTTACCACTTCTTAATCTACATTTTTTATATTTTTTTCTCTTCAATTCCAATTATGAGAAATAATCAACATCTACCTCTTTTTCTTTTCTACACTAGTTTATTATGTCTTTTATACTCCCTTTTCCTTCCCTCTTCCTACACTCATAGAAGAGTGTGTGTGTGTGTATGTGTGTGTTTGTGCATGTACATGTGTGTGTTTTATGGAACATTCTACCATAAGAAGTGACAAAAGTGATAAAATAATTTCAGAATATGTATGTATTGTTTCACTGGTATAGGTATGGAGGAACTCTTGCCTCTTGCCTCTTACCCAAGCTGTCATTTGGCAAGAAGTCTGTGAAAGGAAAGATACAAACCTCTTAACCAACTGTTTCCTTTCTTTTATCATTTCTTATCCTCAAGTGTACATCAATAAAGAATATGCATGTTGTATCTATGGTGTCTTCATATGATTGCCCAAGGCTTCATAACTCAAATATTTTCCATCTTCCTTGTGGCAGAATTATTTGACACATTTCAACTTTCTTGCACATGCTTGCCCTAACCAAAAACTAGGAAAACTTAAATAGAAATTTGACACTAAGAAAAGGCAACCCCCTCCAAAAAAAACCTGCCCTCCACTCAAAAAAAGCTATTTTCAATATTTTTTAATAACTTTGGGCATATTTTTCATTATTTGGATTCAGCGCAAGCCAATGCACATTTACTTAAACTAAGAGGAAAGAAATGGAAACAATATGGTACAAAGGTGATAAGGACAGGGGTTGGAAAGGGAGAGACTGGTAGAGACATAAATATAAAATAAGGGAGAAGCAAAATTTCACACTGGTCTATGCAGATAATAGAGATCTTCATTAAGAAGAAAATTGTTACAAACACACATACAAACACATAGATATACATTGCTAAGATAGTACAAATGACTCTGTTATGAGTATCCTATAAACACTATTCCCCTTCCCAATTAGCCCCTGGAACTCTTTACACCTGCTTTATTTGACACTGATATTGATCTTGTTCCTGATTAATTTCACATTGGCATTACACCTGCATCTTCCTAAAGATTATATTTATTACAGCAACTGAAATGCATAATTTGATAGGAAACATAAACAGAGTAAATAATTAGCTGATTTACAACCTGCCTTAGCATAACATCTTTAATTATTAAAATAATTAGTGAGATTGAAGTCAAGATAAAACCTCTGTTAGCTCAATTGGAGCTTGTCCTTGAAGCTACTTTCTGACCCAATTTAACATATTACCTGCTGAAATATTCATAAGAAGAGAGAAAAATCTGGATGAGAATGTCAGGGGATTTTTTTTCTTCACTCAACTTTTTTTCCCTTTTTCTTTCTCCTCTATCCACACCCCCACACCTAGGTACAATTTTTTTGGATGATATTGGTAAAGAGAATTTCAACTGATTTCCCTGGTAACTTAGTAACATGCTTAATCATTTCTTAGTGAAATTAAGAAATTTCTTTTTAATCCCTGGCTCGCTGAGTTTTTTATATACCACTTAACATCATAGCATTAAAACTAGGAGAAAAGTTAAGGGCCTTAAGGTGTATCATATCATTTTATTTTAATTTTTTAGTGATTGCAGGTGTTACATTTTATTTTTATTATTTTATATGTAAAAACATTTTTAACATTCATTTTGTAAAGAAGTTTGAGTTTCAAATTCTTGCCGTCCCTCCCTCCCCTTCCAACCCCTTGAGGAAGTAATTTGATACAAAATATTCATATGAATTCAAGAAAATAACATTTTCACATAATCCATGTTCCAAAAGAAAACACAAACAAAAAAAGGAAGCAGACAAAAGTATGCCTTAATTTGCATCCAGATTACATCAGTTCTTTCTCTGGAGATAGGAAGCATTTTTTTTTTTTTTTTACCATAAGTCCTTTGAGATTACCTTAGATCATTGGATTGCTCAAAATAGATAAGTCATTCACAGTTGATTATAGTCCAATATTGCTATTAATTTGTACCATATTCTCAGAGTTTTGCTCAGCTCACTTTGTTTCAGTTCATAAAAGTCTTCCCAGAGGTTTTCTGAAAGCATCCTGCTCATCATTTCTTATTACATAATATTATTCCACCACAATCATATATCACAACTTGTTCAGCCATTCCCAAAATGATGGACATCTCCTCAATTACTAATACTTTGCCACCAATAAAAGAGCTAATAAACACACACAAACACACACACACACATGCGCACACACACAATCACATGTAGATCATTTCCATTTTTTTTTCAAATCTCTTTGTAATACGGATTTAGTAATGGTATTGCTGGGTCAAAACGCAGTTTGTTAGTCTTTTGGGTATAGTTCCAATTTGGTCTCCAGAATGGTTAGATCAGTTCCTAATGCAGCCAACACTGAATTATTGTCCCAGTTTTCCCATATTCACTCGGACACTTGTCATTTTTTAAGATATTCTACAGTCTGATAGGAGGGAGGTTGCACGTCACAGTAGTTTTAATTTGCATTGCTCTAATCGAGAGTAGTTAAGAAAATTTTATATGATTGCAGATAGGTTTTATTTCTTCTTTCAAAAACTGCCTTTTCATATCCTTTAAAACATTTATTAATTGGGAAATGATTTGTATTCTTCTACATTTTTCTTAGTTCTCTACATATTTGAGAAATGAGGCCTTTATTAGGAAAAAAAATTGCTATAAAAACTTTCCCTAATATTCTAATTTCCTTGTAACCTTGATTGAATTTGTTTTGTTTGCATGAAAACTAATTTAATGAAATAAAAATTATTCCTTTTAGATCTTGTAATGCTCTGTCTTTTTCGTCATAAATTCTTTCCTTACGCATAAATCTAATGGAGAAAATTCCCCATGTTCCCCTGATTTTCTTATGATGTCACCTTTTATGTCTAAATTTTATATCCATTTGAACATTATATTGTTATATGGTGAGAGATGTTATTCTGTGTCTAGTTAATGCCAAACTGCTTTCCAATTTTGCCAGAAATGTGTCAAATAATAAGTTCTTTTCCTAAAAACTTGAATTTTTGAGTTTATCAAATGTTAGATTAATGTGATCATTTACTATTGCATATTGTGGACATAAATATTCCACTAATCTACAACTTCATTTCTTAGCCAGTGCCAGATTGTCTTTCTGATTACCGTATTTTAATATAATTTGAAATCTGATACTGCTAGGCAACCTTCATTAATATTTTTTTTCATTGATTCCCTTGATATTCTTGGTCTTTTGTTCTTCCAGATGAACTTTGCTATTTTTTTCCAGATATATAAAATAAGTTTTTGGTAGTTTGAGTGGTATGGCAATGTATAAGTAAATTAATTTCTCTAGAGCTGACATTTTTGTTATATCAAATTGGCATATCTATTAATAATTAATTTCTTCATTCTTTATTTGTTTCTAATTTTCATCATGTAGTTCTTGGGCTGTCTTTGCAGGTAGAGTCCCAGGGATTTTATATAGTCTATAGTTATTTTAATTGGAATTTCTCTTTCTACCTCTTCCTACTTTTAAAAAATCTTCATGGGTGGTAAATTAATATTTTTCCTTTTTGTTGCTGGTAAGTTTGTTTTCTTCTTTTCTTTTCTTTTTTACTCAAATTAAGCATTGGTTTATCTGTTTTGATTTTTTTTCCCCGTAAGATCAGCTCTATTTTTATTAATTAGTTTATTTTTTTTCTTTCAACTTTATTAACCCATTTTGATTTTCAAGATTTCTTACTTGGTGATTGGGAATTTTAAATTTACTATTTTCTAGTTGTTTTGTTTTTATTTGCATACCAAATTAATAGATATGTTTTTATAATCAGTTTTATTCATGTGAACATTTAGAAATATAAAATTTCCCTTAAATATTAGCTTGGCTTCATCCTATGAATTTTAGTATATTTTCTGATCCTTGTCATTCCCTTTAATGGAAGTATTTAATGTTTCTATGTTCCTTGGATAGAAAAGGCACTGTCCTAAGCTTCAGGGTTTTTGTGCTGTTTTCAGAGCTAGTTCTGGAAATCTAGAAGTTTTCAGTGGTTCTGATCTAAAGAGAAGTTCTGTCACTGGGCTCCTGGCCTGTACTCTGGTCTTTACTCAGGAAGGGACTGGTTCCTTTGTAGCCATAAGTGAGAGTGCTCCCTGAAGATGTGACCAGTTACTATGATTTCCTGCAGTTGCAAGTCTAAGTGTTCCTTTTTGCCTTGGAAGTAAGATCAGCACCCCTGCATTCTTGTGAGTTATCACAAGTACTCCTCTCCACTTTGGAACTGTCACCAGAGCCCTTGGTCCCCTGCTGCACAACCACAAGTGTGCTAGGGCCCCTCTTTGCCCTGGAACTCCATCCAGGAATTATGTATGGACAATGCAAGAAGGCCCTGAGCCCAACACTGGCAAAGGGTCACCTTTAATCTCTTTCTGGTTAATTGTATGACCCCTTTATCATCTGTGGGCTGAGAGCTCCAAGAGCTACTGCTTTCACTGTTGTAACTCCCTTCAAGGTCTACTTCTGGTTTTGTCTTCAAAGTGCTTCAGGCCTGCCCACCACCCTGGTAAAATGAGCTATTCCTGTGACCTCTCAGGTTATGTTGGGGTGGAAACTTGTTCCACCTAGACCAGAGTTTCCCAAATTCGTTTGTCCTACCAACCCCATTTCAAAATAAATAAATTCTCAATGTCCCCCAGAAATCTACTTTCTTTAGCTCTGTAATGGATTTTTTGAAATTTGCATCATTTCAATATATATATATATATATATATATATATATATATATATATATACACATATATATATATGTATATATACATTCATACGCACACACATATGTGTGTGTGTATATATATATACATACACACACACACACACACACACACACACACACATATATATATATATATATATATATATATATATATATATATATATATATATATATATATATATATATATATAAAGGATGCATCTTAAATTTAATAATTTGTTGTAAATTTGTGGGTTTTTCCTGCATTGAAAATTTGATGATGCAATATTGTATCATGTAACCATATAGTATGGTATTGTAAACAAGTCATTACACACATATATTCCTGCTGATGCGTGCTGGACATCCTGACAATATGTGACATGCTCACCTCCCAACACGTGCCTTTTAAGACCTGTTGATACACTTGACCACTGATTCACAAAGCTTGCATTTTCTGGGTTCATTTGGAAAATAATGTAATTACTATAACTTTAATTCTGTTATCCAACTGATGAAATGTGCTATTTTTTTTTTCAAAATTTTCTTCTCTTCTTTACTTCTGCTTCCACTTCACATTGTTTTTATTCAACAATTCCCCAATCATACCTGAGGCTACTACAGCCCCCCTGGATAATTCCAGCACCCACCATGGGACAATATCACCCACTTTGTGAACCTGTGACCTAGATCACTTGTTAGCTCTCTTTCTCCAGAAATTTGAGGTGTTATTTTTATGTTGTTTGGAAAGGAATTTGGGAGGTTTCAGGTGAATTCATGTCTCTAGTCTTCTGTCTTAGTCACTATCATTTTAATGATAAAAAACCAAGACACTGGTAGGTTAGGTACATTGCCAGGGTAATAGAGCTGAAGTTTCTGAGGCAAAATTTGAGTAGTTTTTTTTTAATTTAATTCATGCTGCTGTTTGTTTGAAATGCTTTAACAGCCTAACAAACTTTTTTCAGGATTTTCAATTTAGAATTTAATCGGGAATTTTTAAATTTGTTGTTTTTCTAGTTTTATTTTAATTGCATACCCAATTCTTTAATCTGCTCTTTCTCTATTTTATTGATGTAAACATTTATAGGTATAAATTTTCCTCTAATCACTGGTTTTTTTGTATTCCATACATTCTGATGTGGTATCTTTTTATTGCCATTCTCTTTAATGAAATTAAAGATTGTTTCTATAGTTTGTTCCTTAACTTTTTCCTTCTTTATATTTAGGCTCTTTAATCACCAATTAATTTTTAATCTATGTTTCCTTGGTTCCTTATTAAATAAATAAAATTTTATTCTGTTATAATTTGAAAAGGATACTTTTAATATTTCTGCTTTTCACTATGATTTTTAATGTGCTAACATATAGTCAACCTTTGTAAATATTTCATGAACTGTTAAGAAAATGGTGTATTATTTTCTATTTACATTCAATTCCCTCCAGATATTTATCATATCTAGCTTATCTAAAATTCTATTCACTTCCTTAACTTCTTTCCTTTTTTTCTGTTAGATTTATCTAGTTCTGAAAGGGAAAAATAAATCTTCTTACTATTATAACACTGCTATCTATCTCCAACTGTAATTCATTTAACTTTTAACAATTGAGATGCTGTATTATTTGGTGCATGCAGGTTAAGTATTGATATTGCATCATTATCTATGGTACCTTTTGTCAAAATATAATTACCTGCTTAACTCTTTTAATTACTTTAGCCATAACTTTGTCTGAGATCGTAATTACTATCTCAGTATTTTTTTACATCAGATGAAGCATAATAAGTTCTACTCCAACCTTTTATTTTTTAGCTCTGCATGTATCTCTCATTTTAAATGTGTTTTCATAAACCACATAGTGTTGGATTCAGATTTTTAATCTAGTCTGCTAGCTTTTTATATTTTATGGATGAGTTCATCCCATTCACATTCAAAGTTTGAATTACTATTTGTGAATTTCAATCCATGTTATTTTTCACACTAATTTCTTTCTTAGCCTCTCTTTTTACCTTATCCCTATATCCTTATCTTCCCCCCTTAACCTCTTATTTCTTATTATACCTACCCCCCTAAAAATCCCTCCCTTATCCCCCACCCAAATCTTAATCTACATACTCTTTCAAAAGTCCTTTCCCAACCCTGTACCCCAGTTTTCCCACCTCTTAAGCAGTTCAGAAGACTTCTAAACCACTCCAGATGCATGTTTCCTCTTCAACTCAAATGAGAGTCATTTTCTTACATTAACTGCCCTCCATCCCCACTTGCTTCTTCTGTATTAATTCTTCCTTTCATGCCACTTTTTAAATGACAAAATATATCCTTTTTATTTTTTCTACCAAATTTTGTTTTTTATAGTCACCCCATCATACACAACTCAACCCCAATCTTTCTTACAAAACACTTTATTAATGATGACAGTTTTAAGAATATTGATAACATTTCTATTTATCATAAGTATATGGTTTGACTTTAATGAGTGTCTTCTAACTAAAGTTTTCCTTATATTCCTTCTGGATCTTTTATATTCAATTTTCCATTAAGTTCTGGTCTTTTTGTTACAAATATCTGAAAGTGTCTCAGTTTATCAAATATCCATCATTTTTCCATTCAGGATTATACTTAGCTTTGCTTTGTAAGTTATTCTTGGATGCAACCCCAGCTCCTTTGCTTTCAAAATGTAATTCTCATATCCCTGCTTTCATGGTAACCTAGATCCAGGACCAGTTTCATGGGCAGGAGTTCTTCATGAATTCTTAAAGATTACAGCTCTTATGTTCATTCTCCTCCAATCTCATTCTTGTCCATATTTTCCCCCACTAATTCTCCACAAACATGTATTCAATGTATTAGAGGCATTGCTCTATTTCATTTAAAGTTATATATCTCTGTACCACCCAAAGACTCTTTATTTGTTACTCCTCGGTCTCACTGTGTTACCAACACATCTCCATAAAGTTTGATAAGTCAAAGTTACAGGGAGGAAAATAGAATCCAGAGAATTAGATCATAACAAAAGTGTACTAGGAAGAGCCTGTTCTCTTTCACTGGAAATCTTCAAACGGGATAGACAAGGCTTTTGTAGATAAGATTTATATTCAGTTATTGCTTAGACTGGGTGAGTTTCTCTCCATATAAAACTTTTCATTTCCTACTTTCCTCTCCCTCTATCATTTAATAACAGACTTACCATGATTCTCTGAATTTCTCAGTTTTGATCCAGTCATTACTTGATAGTTATTCAAGTTTTTATCATTCAGTAGAGATTCCTTTTGTATTTCTTGCCCATTTTACCTGTTGAGAGCAATAAATTTCTCAAAATTTATGGAAAAAATGAATAAATTAAATCTCCCACCTCTTTGTTGGCAACTTAACTCAGATAAGTTTAAAAAAAAAATTAAGCAGGCAAATACCTTGTACACATATTCCTGCAAAGGAGTTGGGAAGAAAGCAATAAATTGACACATAAAAAGAGTGTGTGGCTGTTCTCTGTCATCTTCCCCTGGTAGATGATAAGTTCTCTGAAGGTGGTCTAACTCTTTTTATTTGTATTCCCTGCATCATGCATAGTGCCTGATACATAATGGATGTTTGATTATTTGTTAAATAGTTGATTGGTTGATCAGATGAATAGTACAAAGCATGCTTTTCAGACATGTTGGTTGTTGACTGCTTTGGTCTGTGTAATGAAGTCTGAAATTTCTGTTCCATTTCTTAAGTGGTTTTATTTATTTGGTCCTGCAGTCCAGCTAGTCAACATTGTTTTCACTCACCTCCTTTGAGATCCCATGCTGTGTACTGAAATCATTCCTGATGAGTTGATAGAATCATTGAATGTGAAGGTTAGTCAGGATGATAACAGCTAGATAATTGTGCCTGTACTCCCCAAAGCATTCCCACTCTAACCAACCCCAAAAGTTATCATCTCAACTTCATTTCAAGATCCCCAAGAAAGCTCAAAGGGCATAACACATGTAAAGCATTCAGCAAATTTTAAAGTGCTATAGAATTGCTTGCTACTTTGTTTTTTAAAGGATTCTGGGGACACAATGAGTAGTGAGCTGGAGAGAGAAAGAGGTCAATTCAGGTCCCACCTCTGACACATACTTGCTGTATGACCATGGAAAAATCACTCAGCCTTCCAGCGTTCTAGACCAAAGATGTCAAACACCAGGTGTCTAGATATTCCCACAACACTCCCCAGTGTGGCCTGAAACAGATTAAATTATGATTGGAAAATATTTAACAAAACAAATAAAAATACAATAAAATGTAGACAGTGTTAATAATAGTTTTCTAAGTCAATATGTAGCCCACATGGATCCTTATGTACATTTTAGTAGTCCTGTGTTTCTATTTGAGTTTGACATCACTGCTCTAGATAACTCTTTAAAGCCAAAAGATGAAGAAAATGTGCCAACCTGAATTGGTAGAAGGATTTTCCTCACATAGGATATTCCTGTATGAGTAAGATCGTAGACCTCGGTCTTTTTTCTATTACTATTGTTATCTTTGAAGGCTACATATCCCCCTTCTTTACACCCTTTGTTGTTCAGAAATTCTTAAGCTAAATGTAAATATGGCTTTTTGTAGTTTCTATCCCTAAGTTCTCCATTTGCTCTCTGGGGCCAAGCAAAATAAGTTTCATTTTTCGACCATATGCCAGCCTTTCACAAACTGCAGATAGCTATTATGGCCCTGAGGTAGTTCCCCATCTTAAGGCTATTCAGCCTCAGATCTGTCAGCCCACTCACTCATTACCTTTGCTCCAACCAAGAGGCCATTGTGGGTGAGGATTCCATTGGCTACCAGCTTGCCAATTTGATCACATCTATTAAGATCTTCCACCAAGGGAATTTGCTCTTGCTGAGGATGTTCGCCCAGCCACACTTGAGGAGTTAGAGAACTTGGTTCACAGTATCTCTATTTTTCTTGCTTTCTTAGTATAACAGAACACTGGACAATAAGCCCAATCTCCATTGCTGGATACATTTCCTCATAGAGAAGATTTTGGGGAATTGCCTAGTAGCCCCAGAACCCTGAGGGGGAGATGGAGTTGGCTTGGTTCTGGCAAATTGAACAAGCTTGTACACACTAGAGTAGATGGCCTTTTATGCCCTGTCTCAGTTTTTGGACTTGCTAGATTGAGGCACCCTGTGTTTTCATTGCTTGTTTCTTATTTTTGATTTCCCCAGGGTATTTTTACACTGCAGGTCTTCCTGTCCTCTCCAAACCTCTGATCATTTTAGTTACTTGTAGTAGTATTGTGACTATTACACTTTTTGATTTTGCCACATTCCTATGAAAACACAGTGACAAACAATTTCTAATGCTTGGATTCATGCTGTGGTCTTTGTGGATCTTAGATTCACTAACAAAGAGAATCAGAGAACCCCTGGTGGCTGGGCAAAGATATCTGAATGCCCAGAGAGATTGGAGGTCCCCAGGGGTGGTCCAGAAACCCAGTCAGCCATCCTGTGCCCCGGTCAACCTGCTACCAGTGCATATGATGGACAATGTGGGACCCCTGCAGTGCTGACACTACAATGAAGCATTTAGTGTGGTCTGATGGGAAGGACCTGAGATTGGCTGTAGGGAATTACCTCAGCTCTGGCTTCTTTCATTCACTCACTAAAGAAGTCTGGACTTTGCTACTATGGGCTTCAGTTTTCTTAGCCATTCCTTGAGGAATGGTAGATGGTTGATCTGCCTCCAATGATTGCTATGAACATCAAAATGATATGATGAAGTGACATGACATAATGGATAGAGGGTTAGCATTAGAGTTAGAATATCCTTTGAAGTAGGTGCAACTAAGTGATGCAATAGATAAAGTACCAGGCCTAGAGCCAGGAAGACTTATCTTCATGAGTTCAAATCTGGCCTTACACACTTACTAACTGTGTGACCCTAGGCAAGTCACTTAACATTGTTTGTCTTAGTTTTCTCATCTGTAAAGTGAGCTGGAAAGGGAAATGGCCAACTACTTCAATATTTTTGTCAAGAAAACCACAAATGGTATCACCAAGACTTGGACATTTCTGAAACAACTGAACAGAAAGTGAATGTACATGTACATGTATGTATATGTACCTGTGTCATTCATATGTAGATATTTGCATGTATGTGTATCTAGGTTGAGTATAACTGTATGAAACATTGAAGGAGGTAATGTCTTCATTTCATTAACTTGCATAGAAAGGACTTGTGAAAAAAATATTGCTGTTTTTGTCTAGGTATGTATTGAGGGAGTGTAACTTCTATATTTTTAATGAGATATATGTTTCAGTTCATAAGAGGAAGATCTAGTCTCTGCATTAATTAGAGAGAAAATATGTACCCTCCAAATCCCTTTTGAAGTGAATATTCATCATAGTACTTCCATCACTCCACTTAAGAGTAAGGCTCACTGGATTAAATAGCTGCATTTCTTTTGATTTATTCACATTCTTGTTCATTTCTTTACTCTGTTTTTGTTGTTATTCAGCTTTTAAATCCAATCCAAAATCAAATTACTCTGGGTTTAGTTTGAAGTGACAGAGGTAATGAACTTGATGTTCTGCTTGTTTTCTCCTCCTTAATCTGCCCTCTGCTTCTGCTCCTTGTTGGCAGTGCACATATGGTGGGAACAGTTGCCACTGATTGGAGGCCCTGCTGTGGTACAAGACACAATGGGCAGATGAAAGATCACATTTAAGCTTCTGTCAGTGGTGGCATGCTTTGTGGGACCGTACTTATTCACGTAATTCTTTTCTTTTCCTTTTGGTTTTGTAATAAGATATGTCCCTTGCAAATGGTCTTGGGGATTGGTTCAGTCCCAATACCAATTTTCAATAAAGAGCTGGGAAAATCTAGGATTTCTTTATCCCAAGTATATTTTATCCATATTATTGCACAGTTTATTGCAAAGGTAAAAGTGGTGAAGCCAATGGACTCTATTTCGATCTGTTCTTCATTTGTGCATTTTTGTTTGCCTCACTAGAAGAATACTGGCCTTTTGTTGGTCAAGTAAAACAACAATGCACGTTGAAATGAGATTATTTATTCAGACACATAAAATGTTGTTATAAAATTTAAGACTCCATAAAATTGATGATGAAACAAATATGTTTCATCATAATGGAATGAAACTCACATATGTACACGCAAACACAGAAAGAGATGAAAGGGAATTAGAAAAGAGAGAGATAGAGAGGAGGAGGAAAGGGAGAATAAGGGAGGAAAGGAGAGATTGAGAGAAGAAGAGAGAAGGAGAGAAGGGGGGAGGAGGATAGGCAGAGAGACAGAGAGGAGAGAGAGAGGGAATTGGAAAGGACATTAAAGATCTGGTGGCTATGCAGTATTTTTAAAAATGAGATCAAGCACCAAGGAAGTTCAAGTAACTTGAAAAAGGTCATACATGTGGCTTAGGTGAGATTTGAATTTTTGCCCTTGGTTAGATTTCATTCCACATCCATCCTTTCAACAGTCTTGGGCTCCCTGAAGAGCCCTCTACCCTTTGAGTGATTAGCATCTGGCCCATCATTTTGCTTTGATGTATTCTGTGTTAAGAACTAACATCAAACCCTGAAGATTACACACTACTACTTAGCAATATTTTGTTATTTCCTAGCATGCTTTTGCTTTGTTTATGACCATGCTTTCCCCTTCCTTCAGTACAACTAATCCTATTTCATACTCAGTTTGAACTTTGTAAAATGTACTTCCCCAAACCAACAGTCACTACAACATCTCTAACAATTATTGAACTGTGATCTTTAAGACCTACGATTCTTGCATATTTCTGTTTTTAAGGTTTTTAAGGCACTTTATTTCCAATAGTACTAATAGGAAACATTTTTGTAGAACTTTAAAGTTTGTATATTTTGTTATTATTCAGTTGTGTCTGATTCTCTGTGACATCATTTGGGGTTTTCTTCAAAAAGACATTGGAGATGATTGCCATTTCCTTTGCTGGCTCATTTGACAGATGAGGAAACTGAGGCAAACAGGATAAAGTGGCTAATTCAGGGTCACAAAGCTGGGTCTGAGACCAGATTTGAACTCAAGTCTTCCAGATTCCAGGTCTGGGGCATCCAATCCACTGTGTCAAATAGACACCTGGGAGTAAGGAATAGCTGGTTTAAAATCCTGCTCTACAGTAAACTCGGGAAAAAATTTTGTAACAACCATCTCTGATAAAGCCCTTATTTTTCAAATATTTAGAGAATTGAGTCCTTGCATATTTCTTCATAAGAAAAATGTGTTCTAAAAGTCTGCAGAATTAAAAACACAGAAAATAGAACAAAGAAACGCATGTGTATGACATTGAATCTAGCACTAAATTGACAGAAAACTAAGCAGAGGTGGAGAAAAGAGCTCAGTATAGGGTCAGATATTCTGATCAGTCTAGAGTCAGTAGAACCACACAAGAATGACCATTGTTGTAACAAGATGAGATTCTCAAAGTTGCTATTGGTCTCAATTATTTCGCAGTACTATAGATAGAAATAAACTTTCACACACACACACACACACACATACAGACACATACACATATCGCCAAAGAATATCCCCCACAAAACTTGCAATTTAGATAGGTAAATATTATTAGCACCGTTTTATACATGAAGAAACTGAGGCTCAGAAATCTTTAGTGGTATGTCCGTTGTTGAGGACAGGAGCTATTTATTATTTTGTCTTTCTTATCCCTAGTAACTAGCACAATTCTATGCACAGAGTTAAGTCCTTAAGAAAGATTTTTTGGACAGCATTAGTTGGGCATAGAGCTTGTAAATGGGAAATCAAGTTGTTCTAAGTCAAAGAACAGTGAACTGTCCATTCCATTTACCCATTTGCATATAATAGGGCATATATGAATAACTACTCTTACAATTGATCATTGGTTTTGTTTGTTTTTTTGTTTGTTTGTTTTTTGCTTTTTTTGGTTTGCTTTTAATGGGTAGGAAACTGTGGATGTTCCAGGAACAATGGCTGCCAATATGAAGATGTACAGTTGTGCTAAAACACCATTAGGAAAGTAGAAACAACCATGAAGTATACGACTGACACTCACCATAGACCGTTCTCTCCTAACGCTTTCCTTTAAGCCCTTCTACCTTATGCCCCTTGTCAATTCCTCAGCCAACCCCTTTCAACGGTTTATACTTTGCAATGGTATAGATATGTTTTGCTGAAATCAATCATGATATAACCTTTTCTGAGCTGACAGTAACTTGGCAAATAGGAAGCACATTGCAGAAACAAGAGCTTTTCTTCTCCTCCTTCTTTATAAATAGTTGGGCTTAGTAAAGCAAAGTCATTTTAGGGGAGAGATGATGGAGTTTTTTCTTAGTGGTGGTTATAGTCAGGAGCACTCCACACTTATCAATGGTAAGAAGCTTGTTCTTCAAGTCTGTTTGATCTTTTTCCCCTTTCCTTCCAACATATTTTGAGCTTAGACCTATCGATGATTATAGTGGGATAAAAGGAAAATTGCAGTTAACCTGCAGTTCCTTCCTCCTCCCCCCAACGTTACTATTTTGTAATTCTATGATGCTGAATGACTACTTAAACTCTCTGCATACCAATTTTCGTAAGCATAAAATAAAGTGGTGGGACCAGAATGTTGGATGAAAAATTAAAAAAAAAATAATTAACTAGAAATTTTTAGCTTGGAGAAGAGAAACCTTGGCAGGTAACAGGAAGCATGGTGTCTGATTTCAAATATCTTGAGAGCTATTAATTGGAAGAGGAGAAAGCATCGCACTGTGAAAAGAGCATGTGGATATGAAAACAGGATACCTGGGTTCAAATTATGCCTCTGAAGCTAATTGTAAATTGTACAATGCCCTTAGCCTTCCTCGGCCTCAGTTTCTTCATATGTAAAATTAAATGGTTGAAAAAGAGGACCCTTGTGATCCTTTTTATCTTATGATCCCAAATCATTCTGTGATCTAAAAATGAAAGACCAGAAATTGCAAAAAGGCAAATTTAAGCTTTATTCAAGGGGAAATCCCTCACAATTAGATCTATGCAGAAGTGAAATACATTGTTCTGGGGAGAAAGAAGAGCTTCTTTGAAGGACTTCAAGCAAAAGCCAGATAGTCCCTCATGCTGTATCTTGGAATGGGGACTTCTCTTTACCCATAGTTTGTCCTAGGTGTGGTTATTCCTGCAAGCTTTGAAATGATCTGTACATTTCATTGCAGATTTAAAATTCTAGACCTTAAGTAAAATGCAAGGGAAAATTAAAAAAAAATGAACACCACCCCAAGACATAGGTGAGAGGGATTGTTTCCTGTTCCTATCCATCCACATTTTTATCTAATGTTTAAACAAAATACATGTATATGCACATATAAGTATGTATGTGTATATATACATATGAATATATACATATATTCACATATCACTATGTATTTATATACATATAATCACATATATTTATATGCATGTGACATATTTGTATATACATTTATATACATACATACATAGAAACATATACATATATACACATGTATTCACGTACACATTAATATGTATGTATTCACACACACACATACATACGAAAGGACTATTCACATTACCCAACAATTGGATTGAGAAATGTCCATCTATCTCTCTATCTATCTCTCTATCTCTCTTTCTGTCTATCTATCATCTCTCTCTCTCTCTCTCTCTCTCTCTCTCTCTCTCTCTCTCTCTCTCTCTCTCTCTCTCTCTATCATCTATTTATGGATCTATCTCCTACTCCAAAGGTTGGGTAATGTGAATAACCCTTTTCATTTTGCTCCAGGGGAACTTTGGAATCTAGGAAGAATTTGGAGGAACTGGCTTATTTATCAAGTGCCTGAATCTGTGGCAAATGTTGACATGGACAAGAAAGGCACCACATAGCTATTGGTAGATAAGAGCAGATCACAAAATGAAGTTTACCATCCTAAATCACTGTCTCCATGGAGACTAGCATAGAGATGAGAGGATCATGCTATTGACTGTTAGAAAACCTTTCATGTCAGGTTGAAGCTTGGCAGGAATGTCATTTCAAAAGAGAGATTTCAGAGTGGAGACACTCTGCCCTGAATTACTGTTTGAACTCTAATGTGGCCATAGGACAAACATTCCAAAATTACCCCATATCCTGTTCTACCAACAGATATGTTTTTCTTCTAGGAAAAAGAGATCTAATGTTGCCACCTACTAGGAGTTGTGATGAATTGTAGAAAAAGCGTGATGCCTCTTTGTAACTGGAGAATAGCAGTTCATTTGAATGCTACCAGTTAGTAGTTATGGAAACCTTTAGGAAAAGTGAAAATGGATAACATGGATTAGGGGTTGTAGACAATTTAAATAGGCATCTGGGGTTAAGGAATTATCCAATTAAATGCAGTTTTTGACACTGCCCATCATACTCTTCTCCTTGATAATTTCTTCTCTTGGTATTAGTGACATTAATCCATCTTAGTTGTTGTCCATAGCTATTCTGATTATGTAACTACTCCTGACCTTCCTTTAGTAGTTCTTTATGCCCAGTGATGGCAATTGTCCCCTAGGGCTCCATCTTGGCCCTCTTCTCTTCTTGCTCTCTGCTATTTCTCTTGGTTATCTTTCCTCTTATGGATTCAATTATCTTTATGTTGATGGTTTTCAGATCTACATATACCATCTTAATCATGATCTTAACCCACAGATTCACATATCCACTGGCTATTGTTCATCTCAAACTGGATGTCTCACAAACACCTTTAACTTAAACTAAATATGTTCAATACTGACCTCATCATCTCACCTTTCTCTGCCCCACCAGGGAAAAAATAAACAACCGAAAAAAACTATTACTCTTAATTTTGCCTCCATCCTTCAAATCACTCAGACTTCCAACTTAGGGGTCATCTTCACCTTCTCATTATCATTCTTATAGGTCATCTCTTACCATCATTTTTACCTTCACATCATAGCCTGTATATGCATTCTTCTCTCTAAAATAACCCACCAACCTGCTGCAATCCCTCATCACTTTTTGCCTATACTATGACAATTGCTCTTTGATTAGTCTTCCTGACTCATCTTACCCCACTCTGGTCCATTTCTACTTGGCTGTCCGATTATTTTTTTCTTAAGAAGAGGTCTGACCAGCTCCCTTTGTGGTGACAAAGAACTGGAAATTGAAAGGACTTCCATCAATTAGGGAAGGACTGGATAAGTTGTGGTGGTCTATGATTGTGATGGAATATTACTGTGCTACAAGAAATGATCAGCAGGCTGATTTTAGAAAAATGGCAAAGACTTACTTGAAATATTGCTGAATGTAATGAGTAGAGCAAAGAGAATGCTGTGTATAATAACAGCAATATTGTTCAAAGAGAAACTGCAAATGACTAAGCTATTCTTAGTAATATGGACATTCAAATCAACTACAAAGGAAAAGCATGAAGGAAAATGATGTCCACCTGCAGAGAAATAACTGATATATGGAAGGATATATTATATGGTTTCTCAGATATATGGCTTAAAGACAATTGAAAGTAGCAGGAAAGATTACAAGCTGAATGTGATAATAATAATGGATTGTTTTTAAGGGGAACAGTCGGCAGTGAAAGGATGGAAAGTTCAACTGGGCTATCCAAAGATGACTAGAAAAATAATTGACCATATGAAAAATAAGCTCCAAGGGTCATGATCTATATTTAAACAAGGCAGCATTGCAAGAAGTCAGACTTTTTTTTCTTTTTTTTTTTTTTTTTTGGTCAGGCAAGACAGGGCAATTGGGGTTAAGTGACTTCCCCAAGGTCACATAGCCTGGAAGTGTGTCAAGTATCTGAGGCTGGATTTGAAATCAAGTCCTCCTGACTCCAGGGCCAGTAATCTACTCACTGTGCCACCTAGCTGTCCCCATTTTTTGGATGGAAAGAAGTCAGACTTTGAGAAATGATACATAAATTTCCTCAGATGATCTTTTTTTGTAAAATTCTAGCCATTATGTATTTCTGGAACAACTTGCGCCACATTAAGTGTATGCTAAGGAGCAAATAAGTAAAGGGTACAATTGATCCTGTAAAATCTCTCATGAAAAATTAAAAAAAAAACTGTTTTTCCAATGTGCTTCAGGACAAGGTCATGTTTGGACTATGAGTGATTGAGTTATCACTCAGGATAAACTGAGTGACTTGGAACTATTCAGGATAACTGGATCCAGTATTTGAGGATTTGAGTTTAAATCCAATTGCTGTTACTTACAGTCTGCATGGCCATGGAGCAATTCATTCATCAATTTTTTTAAAACTCAATTTGCTCATTTAGGAAATCTAAGAGTAGGAAATATAGGAGTTGAGGGCTGAGGCCCTGTGCATCTCTGTCTTCTCAGAAAATCAGGTTCAATAAAAGGATGAACCTAGAGCCCTAAATTTATCATGGGGTAAGTTTGTCCCAAAGGATAAATCATGCATAATGGGATCTATAACTGACTTAGAGTTTGGAGAAACTGGATTTGAACCTGACTCAGATACTTATTATCTGCATAAGATTAGATACATTTTTAGCCATTCTGCCTCAGTTTCAACATTTTTAAAATGAGAGTGTTGGACCAATGACCTCTATGTTCTCTTCCAGCTCTAAAAAACACCTTATATTCCCATTAATAATATTTTAGCCATGTGTTCTAATATTCCTTTCAGTTCTCAAACTCTGATGTCATGATTCTATGACCTGGGACTCTTTGTAGAATGCAAGGCCAACATGAGTCAACAGTGATCTGTGACAGTCTAAAATCCAATATGATTTTGGGCCTCATTTAAAAAAAAATCATAGCTAATTAGAATAAATAGGCTAAAATCCTTTGCTTCTCTATACAATAGTCTTGAGCCATACCCAAAATAACATTCATTTGTGAGCAATATAACTTAAGAAGTCTATTAGTAAGTTGGAGTATATACAGAATAGCATTCAGAATGATAAAAGACTTTAGTCCTTAGTCCATGATATATCAAAACAGTGTGGGGAAAAAAGAAAACAAAAGCTAGGGCAATTTAGCCTGGGGACAGTATGATTTTGTTGGTAGTGATGAGGTAGTTGTCCTCAAGCATTCAAAGAGCTTTTATGTGGAAAAAGAATCTGACATGTTAATTTTAGTCATATGGAAAAAAAATTAGAGTCAATGGGTAGAAGCCATTTGTATGTAGAAGAGACTGTCTTCTTTTCTACACAGGAAGTATTCAAGTAGAGTCTAGATTGCTCACTACTTGTCAGGTCTATTTTAGCAGGCAGGCCAAACAAGACTTGAGTCAAATTCTATGGAACATAAGACCTTTTTATACTATTGAATTGTGTGCTTCTCTAATTCTGTGCCCTTCGTGGCACAGTTCAGATCCTCTAGATATACGAACTTATGGTGATAGGGGTCTCAATACTGTCTGAATATCTTAATTGGTGGTGTAACTCTAGATAAGGGGGGGATTGGCAGTAGTAAAATAAGAAATATGAAGTTGGATTAGAAAAAAATACCATTCTACCCAATGTTCTGTTTATCAACAAAGGCTCAATGAGGATAAACGTATTTTCAATGATGACAGCCTCAAATTTTAGCTATAATGTAGCTTCTCATAATAGCCACTTATGACACTGAAATGAAAATATTTATTAATTCATTTCAGTTGAAAAGATAAATTGCTTGAGTATCCACTAATGTCCAGGCTCACCACTCATTTCCAGGGATGTAAAGACAAGTAGAGCAGTTATAATGGAGGCAAGGGGAGACATTGAAATTTCTTGAGCAAGACAGTATTAGGTAATGATTGGTGTCTCAGTGATATCAATTTGGCAGCTGTTTAGAGGATGGGATAGAGAAGAGAGAGATCATGGTAAGTGAGAGCAAAGAGAAGGCTTGAATAAGAGGCCAAGCCAGAGAAAATGAAAAACAAGATTTTGGAAACGATTTATATGTACTTCTTATATCACTTCTTGGTGACATGAATTTTGGAATCCTTCTCTGAAGGCAGAATTTTGATCACGCCATGCCATTACTCAAAAATGAATCACTATCACCTGTGAAATAAAATCATTAAATCAAAGAATAATGGAATTGGAAGGGACATGATTATCTTGTGCAATACATGCCTGAAGAACCATTTCCCCAGCATCAGCTGCAGATGTTCATCCAGCTCCTGCTCGAATTGGCATTCACTGTATACACCTCCCAATACAGTACATCCCATTGTTGGACAGTTCTCATTGTTTTCTATGCTTCCTTTAGACGGATCGGAAATCTGACTCCCTGCAATTTCCATTCATTACTCCCATTCCTTTCCTCTGGGGTCAAACACAATGAATACATTTCTGCTTCCATACAGTAGATTGCCATACATTTGAAGACTAAGCATCTATTTTGTTTAAAAAATTCCATTCCCTTTCCTTTCGATTACCCTTTCTCATTCCCCTACTCCTTTCTTCCTTTTTCCCTCCCTCTATTCATTTTTCCTTCCTTTCTTCTTTCCTTTTTTCCTTCCTTCCTTCTTTCCTCTCTCTTTCTTTTCTTTTTCCAATACTGGGCCTTGACATCTATCTTAAGTTAGTTTCCACTGCTGATTGGCCCCATAGCTGTGACTGGCTCCATTTCCATTTTGGATCAGTTCAGCCTTTTTCAAGCAATGTGGTGTCCCTCTATTCTCAGGGGCTTAGAACATTGCATCTCAGAAGTCCTAAGCTTTAAAGATGCACTTACCTGAGCCTCCTAAGGAGCAGGAATTACAGAAAGGTGTCAAAATATTTGGCAAGTGTTTTTTTCAATTCCATAAAGAAAAATTTCTTGTTTCAATGAACATTTCCATCTATTGCCAGGTTTCACATTTTCTAACTATCCTGGTGATTGTGAATTTGTTAGTCCTTGCCAATGCCTTTCCTAAAAAATGGTACAAAAATAAGATACATTGCTCCATATATAGCCTTATCAGGTCTGAGAAAAACAGCATTTCCAGGTCTTTAGTTCCGGCCATTATGCTTCCATTACAACTGACTGATTGCTCAAAGTTTTTCACCTTTCAATATAGGGTGGATGTTTATCTGTAAATATATTACTGTGTACTTGTCCTGTTCAACGATCATTTGTCAAAATTATATTCACTTGTTTAGATTCTTAATATCTCCCTGTAGTTCATTTCTTCTCCTTCATTCTTTAGTACCTAACGGAATTATCTGCAAAATTTGAAAATTCACTGTGCATGTCCTCCAACAAATGATTTGCAAAAATGTTCAAAAAAGACCAATCTTAGAGTCAGTCTCTAAGGAAAGATGACTCTAATATGTATATGTATATATACATCCACATATGTACATGTATACACACTCATA